>NW_025423737.1:300000-591267 GCF_020740605.2 Lemur catta
TAGCGGTTCTTTCCAAAGTTGCGCCACACACCTCTCGGAAAGATCGAGTGACTGCGGCCTAGCCTTCGATTGGTCTGGAGAAGGAATAGCCGTCCCTAGCTGATCAATCAAATGATTCTGAAAGGAACGGTGAAAAGCGCGGATTCTGTTTCAGTCTTTAGACTGAAACAGGATCCGCACTATTCACCTCTCCCACAAAGGCGCACTTCTCGTGTCTGGCGCGAGTCCTACAAACCCAGGACGGACAGAGGCCCTGCACTTGCCACCCCAGAAAAATATCTCATCTCCAAGGACGGGTCCTTACGCTAACGGTTGAAAAGGGCTCCCGTTCTTGAAACGGTGGTGAAAGGACGGTGAAAGAATACTGAAAATAATCCTATCTTCCAAGGCTCCGGTGCCAGGTATGGGAAATACCAAGTTACCTGGGCCTCAGCAGAGGTTTCTCTGCGAAAAGCATCCTAGGCTTCAGGATGCAGAGACCGACCTCATGACTGTTACGGTGCAAAACGCTATGGAAATGGCCAATAATTACCAACATACTGGTGATCACAAAAGAGTCAGGATGAAATCTGAAGCACGATCCACACTTTTCCCATCTCACGCAAATACGCACTTACCAACTCTGCAGGTAAGCAAACCAAAGGCAGGGCTGACAGAAGCCCCGCACTTACAACCCACCCAGAAATCTCAACTACCAGGCAGGATTCTGACGCTAATGCGAGAAACCTGCTCAGGTTCTGAACATGATGGCGAAACCACAGTGGAAGAATACCGAAAAGAACACTTTCTTTGCAGTCTCTAGCACCAACTATTGGCAATGCCAAGTTTACTGGGCCTCGGCCTGCTTTCCTCTGTGAAAACTCCCCTATGCTTAAGGATTCAGAGACCAACCTTAGGACAGTTACGGGGAAAAGTGCTACGGAAAAATACCAAATAGTTCTCCACCTAGCGGTTCTTTCCAAAGTTGCGCCACACACCTCTCGGAAAGATCGTGTGACTGCGGCCTAGCCTTCCATTGGTCTGGAGAAGGAATCGCCGTTCCTAGCTGATGAATCAAATGATTCTGAAAGGAACGGTGAAAAGTGCGGATCCTGTTTCAGTCTTTAGACTGAAACAGGATCCGCACTATTCACCTCTCCCACAAAGGCGCACTTCTCGTGTCTGGCGCGAGTCCCACAAACCCAGGACGGACAGAGGCCCTGCACTTGCCACCCCAGAAAAATATCTCATCTCCAAGGAAGGGTCCTTACGCTAACGGTTGAAAAGGGCTCCCGTTCTTGAAACGGTGGTGAAAGCACCGTGAAAGAATACTGAAAACAATCCTATCTTCCAAGGCTCCGGTGCCTGGTATGGGAAATACTAAGTTACCTGGGCCTCAGCAGAGGTTTCTCTGCGAAAAGCATCCTAGGCTTCAGGATGTAGAGACCGACCTCATGACTGTTACGGTGCAAAACGCTATGGAAATGGCCAATAATTACCAACATACTGGTGATCTCAAAAGGGTCAGGATGAAATCTGAAGCACGATCCACACTTTTCCCATCTCACGCAAATATGCACTTACCAACTCTGCAGGTAAGCAAACCAAAGGCAGGGCTGACAGAAGCCCCGCACTTACACCCCACCCAGAAATCTCAACTACCAGGCAGGATTCTGACGCTAATGCGAGAAACCTGCTCGGGTTCTGAACATCATGGCGAAACCACAGTGGAATACTACCGAAAAGAACACTTTCCTTGCAGTCTCTAGCACCAACTATTAGAAATGCCAAGTTTACTGGGCCTCGGCCTGCTTTCCTCTGTGAAAACTCCCCTGTGCTTAAGGATGCAGAGACCAACCTTAGGACAGTTACGGGGAAAAGTGCTACGGAAAAATACCAAATAGTTCTCCACCTAGCGGTTCTTTCCAAAGTTGCGCCACACACCTCTCGGAAAGATCGAGTGACTGCGGCCTAGCCTTCCATTGGTCTGGAGAAGGAATCGCCGTTCCTAGCTGATGATTCAAATGATTCTGAAAGGAACGGTGAAAAGTGCGGATCCTGTTTCAGTCTTTAGACTGAAACAGGATCCGCACTATTTACCTCTCCCACAAAGGCGCACTTCTCGTGTCAGGCGCGAGTCCCACAAACCCAGGACGGACAGAGGCCCTGCACTTGCCACCCCAGAAAAATATCTCATCTCCAAGGAAGGGTCCTTACGCTAACGGTTGAAAAGGGCTCCCGTTCTTGAAACGGTGGTGAAAGCACCGTGAAAGAATACTGAAAACAATCCTATCTTCCAAGGCTCCGGTGCCAGGTATGGGAAATACCAAGTTACCTGGGCCTCAACAGAGGTTTCTCTGCGAAAAGCATCCTAGGCTTCAGGATGCAGACACCGACCTCATGCCTGTTACGGTGCAAAACGCTATGGAAATGGCCAACAATTACCAACATACTGGTGATCTCAAAAGGGTCAGGATGAAATCTGAAGCACGATCCACACTTTTCCCATCTCACGCAAATATGCACTTACCAACTCTGCAGGTAAGCAAACCAAAGGCAGGGCTGACAGAAGCACCGCAATTACACCCCACCCAGAAATCTGAACTACCAGGCAGGATTCTGACGCTAATGCGAGAAACTGCTCGGGTTCTGAACATCATGGTGAAACCACAGTGGAATAATACCGAAAAGAACACTTTCTTTGCAGTCTCTAGCACCAACTATTGGAAATGCCACGTTTACTGGGCCTCGGCCTGCTTTCCTCTGTGAAAACTCCCCTGTGCTTAAGGATGCAGAGACCAACCTTAGGACAGTTACGGGGAAAAGTGCTACGGAAAAATACCAAATAGTTCTCCACCTAGCGGTTCTTTCCAAAGTTGCGCCACACACCTCTCGGTAAGATCGAGTGACTGCGGCCTAGCCTTCCATTGGTCTGGAGAAGGAATCGCCGTTCCTAGCTGATGATTCAAATGATTCTGAAAGGAACGGTGAAAAGTGCGGATCCTGTTTCAGTCTTTAGACTGAAACAGGATCCGCACTATTTACCTCTCCCACAAAGGCGCACTTCTCGTGTCAGGCGCGAGTCCCACAAACCCAGGACGGACAGAGGCCCTGCACTTTCCACCCCAGAAAAATATCTCATCTCCAAGGAAGGGTCCTTACGCTAACGGTTGAAAAGGGCTCCCGTTCTTGAAACGGTGGTGAAAGCACCGTGAAAGAATACTGAAAACAATCCTATCTTCCAAGGCTCCGGTGCCAGGTATGGGAAATACCAAGTTACCTGGGCCTCAACAGAGGTTTCTCTGCGAAAAGCATCCTAGGCTTCAGGATGCAGAGACCGACCTCATGCCTGTTACGGTGCAAAACGCTATGGAAATGGCCAACAATTACCAACATACTGGTGATCTCAAAAGGGTCAGGATGAAATCTGAAGCACGATCCACACTTTTCCCATCTCACGCAAATATGCACTTACCAACTCTGCAGGTAAGCAAACCAAAGGCAGGGCTGACAGAAGCACCGCAATTACACCCCACCCAGAAATCTGAACTACCAGGCAGGATTCTGACGCTAATGCGAGAAACCTGCTCGGGTTCTGAACATCATGGTGAAACCACAGTGGAATACTACCGAAAAGAACACTTTCTTTGCAGTCTCTAGCACCAACTATTGGAAATGCCACGTTTACTGGGCCTCGGCCTGCTTTCCTCTGTGAAAACTCCCCTGTGCTTAAGGATGCAGAGACCAACCTTAGGACAGTTACGGGGAAAATTGCTACGGAAAAATACCAAATAGTTCTCCACCTAGCGGTTCTTTCCAAAGTTGCGCCACACACCTCTCGGAAAGATCGAGTGACTGCGGCCTAGCCTTCGATTGGTCTGGAGAAGGAATCGCCGTCCCTAGCTGATCAATCAAATGATTCTGAAAGGAACGGTGAAAAGCGCGGATCCAGTTTCAGTCTAAAGACTGAAACAGGATCCGCACTATTCACCTCTCCCACAAAGGCGCACTTCTCGTGTCTGGCGCGAGTCCCAAAAACCCAGGACGGACAGAGGCCCTGCACTTGCCACCCCAGAAAAACATCTCATCTCCAAGGACGGGTCCTTACGCTAACGGTTGAAAAGGGCTCCCGTTCTTGAAACGGTGGTGAAAGGACGGTGAAAGAATACTGAAAATAATCCTATCTTCCAAGGCTCCGGTGCCAGGTATGGGAAATACCAAGTTACCTGGGCCTCAGCAGAGGTTTCTCTGCGAAAAGCATCCTAGGCTTCAGGATGCAGAGACCGACCTCATGACTGTTACGGTGCAAAACGCTATGGAAATGGCCAATAATTACCAACATACTGGTGATCACAAAAGAGTCAGGATGAAATCTGAAGCACGATCCACACTTTTCCCATCTCACGCAAATATGCACTTACCAACTCTGCAGGTAAGCAAACCAAAGGCAGGGCTGACAGAAGCCCCGCACTTACAACCCACCCAGAAATCTCAACTACCAGGCAGGATTCTGACGCTAATGCGAGAAACCTGCTCAGGTTCTGAACATGATGCCGAAACCACAGTGGAAGAATACCGAAAAGAACACTTTCTTTGCAGTCTCTAGCACCAACTATTGGCAATGCCAAGTTTACTGGGCCTCGGCCTGCTTTCCTCTGTGAAAACTCCCCTATGCTTAAGGATGCAGAGACCAACCTTAGGACAGTTACGGGGAAAAGTGCTACGGAAAAATACCAAATAGTTCTCCACCTAGTGGTTCTTTCCAAAGTTGCGCCACACACCTCTCGGAAAGATCGTGTGACTGCGGCCTAGCCTTGCATTGGTCTGGAGAAGGAATCGCCGTTCCTAGTTGATGAATCAAATGATTCTGAAAGGAACGGTGAAAAGTGCGGATCCTGTTTAAGTCTTTAGACTGAAACAGGATCCGCACTATTCACCTCTCCCACAAAGGCGCACTTCTCGTGTCTGGCGCGAGTCCCACAAACCCAGGACGGACAGAGGCCCTGCACTTGCCACCCCAGAAAAATATCTCATCTCCAAGGAAGGGTCCTTACGCTAACGGTTGAAAAGGGCTCCCGTTCTTGAAACGGTGGTGAAAGGACGGTGAAAGAATACTGAAAACAATCCTATCTTCCAAGGCTCCGGTGCCAGGTATGGGAAATACCAAGTTACCTGGGCCTCAGCAGAGGTTTCTCTGCGAAAAGCATCCTAGGCTTCAGGATGCAGAGACCGACCTCATGACTGTTACGGTGCAAAACGCTATGGAAATGGCCAATAATTACCAACATACTGGTGATCTCAAAAGGGTCAGGATGAAATCTGAAGCACGATCCACACTTTTCCCATCTCACGCAAATATGCACTTACCAACTCTGCAGGTAAGCAAACCAAAGGCAGGGCTGACAGAAGCCCCGCACTTACACCCCACCCAGAAATCTCAACTACCAGGCAGGATTCTGACGCTAATGCGAGAAACTGCTCGGGTTCTGAACATCATGGCGAAACCACAGTGGAATACTACCGAAAAGAACACTTTCCTTGCAGTCTCTAGCACCAACTATTGGAAATGCCAAGTTTACTGGGCCTCGGCCTGCTTTCCTCTGTGAAAACTCCCCTGTGCTTAAGGATGCAGAGACCAACCTTAGGACAGTTACGGGGAAAAGTGCTACGGAAAAATACCAAATAGTTCTCCACCTAGCGGTTCTTTCCAAAGTTGCGCCACACACCTCTCAGAAAGATCGAGTGACTGCGGCCTAGCCTTCCATTGGTCTGGAGAAGGAATCGCCGTTCCTAGCTGATGATTCAAATGATTCTGAAAGGAACGGTGAAAAGTGCGGATCCTGTTTCAGTCTTTAGACTGAAACAGGATCCGCACTATTCACCTCTCCCACAAAGGCGCACTTCTCGTGTCAGGCGCGAGTCCCACAAACCCAGGACGGAGAGAGGCCCTGCACTTGCCACCCCAGAAAAATATCTCATCTCCAAGGAAGGGTCCTTACGCTAACGGTTGAAAAGGGCTCCCGTTCTTGAAACGGTGGTGAAAGCACCGTGAAAGAATACTGAAAACAATCCTATCTTCCAAGGCTCCGGTGCCATTTATGGGAAATACCAAGTTACCTGGGCCTCAACAGAGGTTTCTCTGCGAAAAGCATCCTAGGCTTCAGGATGCAGAGACCGACCTCATGCCTGTTACGGTGCAAAACGCTATGGAAATGGCCAACAATTACCAACATACTGGTGATCTCAAAAGGGTCAGGATGAAATCTGAAGCACGATCCACACTTTTCCCATCTCACGCAAATATGCACTTACCAACTCTGCAGGTAAGCAAACCAAAGGCAGGGCTGACAGAAGCACCGCAATTACACCCCACCCAGAAATCTCAACTACCAGGCAGGATTCTGACGCTAATGCGAGAAACCTGCTCGGGTTCTGAACATCATGGTGAAACCACAGTGGAATAATACCGAAAAGAACACTTTCTTTGCAGTCTCTAGCACCAACTATTGGAAATGCCAAGTTTACTGGGCCTCGGCCTGCTTTCCTCTGTGAAAACTCCCCTGTGCTTAAGGATGCAGAGACCAACCTTAGGACAGTTACGGGGAAAAGTGCTACGGAAAAATACCAAATAGTACTCCACCTAGCGGTTCTTTCCAAAGTTGCGCCACACACCTCTCGGAAAGATCGAGTGACTGCGGCCTAGCCTTCGATTGGTCTGGAGAAGGAATAGCCGTCCCTAGCTGATCAATCAAATGATTCTGAAAGGAACGGTGAAAAGCGCGGATCCTGTTTCAGTCTTCAGACTGAAACAGGATCCGCACTATTCACCTCTCCCACAAAGGCGCACTTCTCGTGTCTGGCGCGAGTCCTACAAACCCAGGACGGACAGAGGCCCTGCACTTGCCACCCCAGAAAAATATCTCATCTCCAAGGACGGGTCCTTACGCTAACGGTTGAAAAGGGCTCCCGTTCTTGAAACGGTGGTGAAAGGACGGTGAAAGAATACTGAAAATAATCCTATCTTCCAAGGCTCCGGTGCCAGGTATGGGAAATACCAAGTTACCTGGGCCTCAGCAGAGGTTTCTCTGCGAAAAGCATCCTAGGCTTCAGGATGCAGAGACCGACCTCATGACTGTTATGGTGCAAAACGCTATGGAAATGGCCAATAATTACCAACATACTGGTGATCACAAAAGAGTCAGGATGAAATCTGAAGCACGATCCACACTTTTCCCATCTCACGCAAATATGCACTTACCAACTCTGCAGGTAAGCAAACCAAAGGCAGGGCTGACAGAAGCCCCGCACTTACAACCCACCCAGAAATCTCAACTACCAGGCAGGATTCTGACGCTAATGCGAGAAACCTGCTCGGGTTCTGAACATCATGGTGAATCCACAGTGGAATAATACCGAAAAGAACGCTTTCTTTGCAGTCTCTAGCACCAACTATTGGAAATGCCAAGTTTACTGGGCCTCGGCCTGCTTTCCTCTGTGAAAACTCCCCTGTGCTTAAGGATGCAGAGACCAACCTTAGGACAGTTACGGGGAAAAGTGCTACGGAAAAATAGCAAATAGTTCTCCACCTAGCGGTTCTTTCCAAAGTTGCGTCACACACCTCTCGGAAAGATCGAGTGACTGCGGCCTAGCCTTCCATTGGTCTTGAGAAGGAATCGCCGTCCCTAGGTGATGAATCAAATGATTCTGAAAGGAACGGTGAAAAGTGCGGATCCTGTTTCAGTCTTAGACTGAAACAGGATCCGCACTATTCACCTCTCCCACAAAGGCGCACTTCTCGTGTCTGGCGCGAGTCCCACAAACCCAGGACGGACAGAGGCCCTGCACTTGCCACCCCAGAAAAATATCTCATCTCCAAGGAAGGGTCCTTACGCTAACGGTTGAAAAGGGCTCCCGTTCTTGAAACGGTGGTGAAAGCACCGTGAAAGAATACTGAAAACAATCCTATCTTCCAAGGCTCCGGTGCCAGGTATGGGAAATACCAAGTTACCTGGGCCTCAGCAGAGGTTTCTCTGCGAAAAGCATCCTAGGCTTCAGGATGCAGAGACCGACCTCATGACTGTTACGGTGCAAAACGCTATGGAAATGGCCAATAATTACCAACATACTGGTGATCTCAAAAGGGTCAGGATGAAATCTGAAGCACGATCCACACTTTTCCCATCTCACGCAAATATGCACTTACCAACTCTGCAGGTAAGCAAACCAAAGGCAGGGCTGACAGAAGCCCCGCACTTACACCCCACCCAGAAATCTCAACTACCAGGCAGGATTCTGACGCTAATGCGAGAAACCTGCTCGGGTTCTGAACATCATGGCGAAACCACAGTGGAATACTACCGAAAAGAACACTTTCCTTGCAGTCTCTAGCACCAACTATTAGAAATGCCAAGTTTACTGGGCCTCGGCCTGCTTTCCTCTGTGAAAACTCCCCTGTGCTTAAGGATGCAGAGACCAACCTTAGGACAGTTACGGGGAAAAGTGCTACGGAAAAATACCAAATAGTTCTCCACCTAGCGGTTCTTTCCAAAGTTGCGCCACACACCTCTCGGAAAGATCGAGTGACTGCGGCCTAGCCTTCCATTGGTCTGGAGAAGGAATCGCCGTTCCTAGCTGATGATTCAAATGATTCTGAAAGGAACGGTGAAAAGTGCGGATCCTGTTTCAGTCTTTAGACTGAAACAGCTTCCGCACTATTTACCTCTCCCACAAAGGCGCACTTCTCGTGTCAGGCGCGAGTCCCACAAACCCAGGACGGACAGAGGCCCTGCACTTGCCACCCCAGAAAAATATCTCATCTCCAAGGAAGGGTCCTTACGCTAACGGTTGAAAAGGGCTCCCGTTCTTGAAACGGTGGTGAAAGCACCGTGAAAGAATACTGAAAACAATCCTATCTTCCAAGGCTCCGGTGCCAGGTATGGGAAATACCAAGTTACCTGGGCCTCAACAGAGGTTTCTCTGCGAAAAGCATCCTAGGCTTCAGGATGCAGAGACCGACCTCATGCCTGTTACGGTGCAAAACGCTATGGAAATGGCCAACAATTACCAACATACTGGTGATCTCAAAAGGGTCAGGATGAAATCTGAAGCACGATCCACACTTTTCCCATCTCACGCAAATATGCACTTACCAACTCTGCAGGTAAGCAAACCAAAGGCAGGGCTGACAGAAGCACCGCAATTACACCCCACCCAGAAATCTGAACTACCAGGCAGGATTCTGACGCTAATGCGAGAAACCTGCTCGGGTTCTGAACATCATGGTGAAACCACAGTGGAATAATACCGAAAAGAACACTTTCTTTGCAGTCTCTAGCACCAACTACTGGAAATGCCACGTTTACTGGGCCTCGGCCTGCTTTCCTCTGTGAAAACTCCCCTGTGCTTAAGGATGCAGAGACCAACCTTAGGACAGTTACGGGGAAAAGTGCTACGGTAAAATACCAAATAGTTCTCCACCTAGCGGTTCTTTCCAAAGTTGCGCCACACACCTCTCGGAAAGATCGAGTGACTGCGGCCTAGCCTTCGATTGGTCTGGAGAAGGAATCGCCGTCCCTAGCTGATGAATCAAATGATTCTGAAAGGAACGGTGAAAAGTGCGGATCCTGTTTCAGTCTTTAGACTGAAACAGGATCCGCACTATTCACCTCTCCCACAAAGGCGCACTTCTCGTGTCTGGCGCGAGTCCCACAAACCCAGGACGGACAGAGGCCCTGCACTTGCCACCCCAGAAAAATATCTCATCTCCAAGGAAGGGTCCTTACGCTAACGGTTGAAAAGGGCTCCCGTTCTTGAAACGGTGGTGAAAGGACGGTGAAAGAATACTGAAAACAATCCTATCTTCCAAGGCTCCGGTGCCAGGTATGGGAAATACCAAGTTACCTGGGCCTCAGCAGAGGTTTCTCTGCGAAAAGCATCCTAGGCTTCAGGATGCAGAGACCGACCTCATGACTGTTACGGTGCAAAACGCTATGGAAATGGCCAATAATTACCAACATACTGGTGATCTCAAAAGGGTCAGGATGAAATCTGAAGCACGATCCACACTTTTCCCATCTCACGCAAATATGCACTTACCAACTCTGCAGGTAAGCAAACCAAAGGCAGGGCTGACAGAAGCCCCGCACTTACACCCCACCCAGAAATCTCAACTACCAGGCAGGATTCTGACGCTAATGCGAGAAACTGCTCGGGTTCTGAACATCATGGCGAAACCACAGTGGAATACTACAGAAAAGAACACTTTCCTTGCAGTCTCTAGCACCAACTATTGGAAATGCCAAGTTTACTGGGCCTCGGCCTGCTTTCCTCTGTGAAAACTCCCCTGTGCTTAAGGATGCAGAGACCAACCTTAGGACAGTTACGGGGAAAAGTGCTACGGAAAAATACCAAATAGTTCTCCACCTAGCGGTTCTTTCCAAAGTTGCGCCACACACCTCTCGGAAAGATCGAGTGACTGCGGCCTAGCCTTCCATTGGTCTGGAGAAGGAATCGCCGTTCCTAGCTGATGATTCAAATGATTCTGAAAGGAACGGTGAAAAGTGCGGATCCTGTTTCAGTCTTTAGACTGAAACAGGATCCGCACTATTCACCTCTCCCACAAAGGCGCACTTCTCGTGTCAGGCGCGAGTCCCACAAACCCAGGACGGACAGAGGCCCTGCACTTGCCACCCCAGAAAAATATCTCATCTCCAAGGAAGGGTCCTTACGCTAACGGTTGAAAAGGGCTCCCGTTCTTGAAACGGTGTGAAAGCACCGTGAAAGAATACTGAAAACAATCCTATCTTCCAAGGCTCCGGTGCCAGGTATGGGAAATACCAAGTTACCTGGGCCTCAACAGAGGTTTCTCTGCGAAAAGCATCCTAGGCTTCAGGATGCAGAGACCGACCTCATGCCTGTTACGGTGCAAAACGCTATGGAAATGGCCAATAATTACCAACATACTGGTGATCTCAAAAGGGTCAGGATGAAATCTGAAGCACGATCCACACTTTTCCCATCTCACGCAAATATGCACTTAACAACTCTGCAGGTAAGCAAACCAAAGGCAGGGCTGACAGAAGCACCGCAATTACACCCCACCCAGAAATCTCAACTACCAGGCAGGATTCTGACGCTAATGCGAGAAACCTGCTCGGGTTCTGAACATCATGGTGAAACCACAGTGGAATAATACCGAAAAGAACACTTTCTTTGCAGTCTCTAGCACCAACTATTGGAAATGCCAAGTTTACTGGGCCTCGGCCTGCTTTCCTCTGTGAAAACTCCCCTGTGCTTAAGGATGCAGAGACCAACCTTAGGACAGTTACGGGGAAAAGTGCTACGGAAAAATACCAAATAGTTCTCCACCTAGCGGTTCTTTCCAAAGTTGCGCCACACACCTCTCGGAAAGATCGAGTGACTGCGGCCTAGCCTTCCATTGGTCTGGAGAAGGAATCGCCGTTCCTAGCTGATGATTCAAATGATTCTGAAAGGAACGGTGAAAAGTGCGGATCCTGTTTCAGTCTTTAGACTGAAACAGGATCCGCACTATTCACCTCTCCCACAAAGGCGCACTTCTCGTGTCAGGCGCGAGTCCCACAAACCCAGGACGGACAGAGGCCCTGCACTTGCCACCCCAGAAAAATATCTCATCTCCAAGGAAGGGTCCTTACGCTAACGGTTGAAAAGGGCTCCCGTTCTTGAAACGGTGTGAAAGCACCGTGAAAGAATACTGAAAACAATCCTATCTTCCAAGGCTCCGGTGCCAGGTATGGGAAATACCAAGTTACCTGGGCCTCAACAGAGGTTTCTCTGCGAAAAGCATCCTAGGCTTCAGGATGCAGAGACCGACCTCATGCCTGTTACGGTGCAAAACGCTATGGAAATGGCCAATAATTACCAACATACTGGTGATCTCAAAAGGGTCAGGATGAAATCTGAAGCACGATCCACACTTTTCCCATCTCACGCAAATATGCACTTAACAACTCTGCAGGTAAGCAAACCAAAGGCAGGGCTGACAGAAGCACCGCAATTACACCCCACCCAGAAATCTCAACTACCAGGCAGGATTCTGACGCTAATGCGAGAAACCTGCTCGGGTTCTGAACATCATGGTGAAACCACAGTGGAATAATACCGAAAAGAACACTTTCTTTGCAGTCTCTAGCACCAACTATTGGAAATGCCAAGTTTACTGGGCCTCGGCCTGCTTTCCTCTGTGAAAACTCCCCTGTGCTTAAGGATGCAGAGACCAACCTTAGGACAGTTACGGGGAAAAGTGCTACGGAAAAATACCAAATAGTACTCCACCTAGCGGTTCTTTCCAAAGTTGCGCCACACACCTCTCGGAAAGATCGAGTGACTGCGGCCTAGCCTTCGATTGGTCTGGAGAAGGAATAGCCGTCCCTAGCTGATCAATCAAATGATTCTGAAAGGAACGGTGAAAAGCGCGGATCCTGTTTCAGTCTTTAGACTGAAACAGGATCCGCACTATTCACCTCTCCCACAAAGGCGCACTTCTCGTGTCTGGCGCGAGTCCTACAAACCCAGGACGGACAGAGGCCCTGCACTTGCCACCCCAGAAAAATATCTCATCTCCAAGGACGGGTCCTTACGCTAACGGTTGAAAAGGGCTCCCGTTCTTGAAACGGTGGTGAAAGGACGGTGAAAGAATACTGAAAATAATCCTATCTTCCAAGGCTCCGGTGCCAGGTATGGGAAATACCAAGTTACCTGGGCCTCAGCAGAGGTTTCTCTGCGAAAAGCATCCTAGGCTTCAGGATACAGAGACCGACCTCATGACTGTTACGGTGCAAAACGCTATGGAAATGGCCAATAATTACCAACATACTGGTGATCACAAAAGAGTCAGGATGAAATCTGAAGCACGATCCACACTTTTCCCATCTCACGCAAATATGCACTTACCAACTCTGCAGGTAAGCAAACCAAAGGCAGGGCTGACAGAAGCCCCGCACTTACAACCCACCCAGAAATCTCAACTACCAGGCAGGATTCTGACGCTAATGCGAGAAACCTGCTC
Organism: Lemur catta; assembly: GCF_020740605.2. NCBI lineage: Eukaryota > Metazoa > Chordata > Mammalia > Primates > Lemuridae > Lemur > Lemur catta. The sequence continues at coordinate 313,025 of NW_025423737.1, forward strand.
AGGTTCTGAACATGATGGCGAAACCACAGTGGAAGAATACCGAAAAGAACACTTTCTTTGCAGTCTCTAGCACCAACTATTGGCAATGCCAAGTTTACTGGGCCTCGGCCTGCTTTCCTCTGTGAAAACTCCCCTATGCTTAAGGATTCAGAGACCAACCTTAGGACAGTTACAGGGAAAAGTGCTACGGAAAAATACCAAATAGTTCTCCACCTAGCGGTTCTTTCCAAAGTTGCGCCACACATCTCTCGGAAAGATCGTGTGACTGCGGCCTAGCCTTCCATTGGTCTGGAGAAGGAATCGCCGTTCCTAGCTGATGAATCAAATGATTCTGAAAGGAACGGTGAAAAGTGCGGATCCTGTTTCAGTCTTTAGACTGAAACAGGATCCGCACTATTCACCTCTCCCACAAAGGCGCACTTCTCGTGTCTGGCGCGAGTCCCACAAACCCAGGACGGACAGAGGCCCTGCACTTGCCACCCCAGAAAAATATCTCATCTCCAAGGACGGGTCCTTACGCTAACGGTTGAAAAGGGCTCCCGTTCTTGAAACGGTGGTGAAAGCACCGTGAAAGAATACTGAAAACAATCCTATCTTCCAAGGCTCCGGTGCCAGGTATGGGAAATACCAAGTTACCTGGGCCACAGCAGAGGTTTCTCTGTGAAAAGCATCCTAGGCTTCAGGATGCAGAGACCGACCTCATGCCTGTTACGGTGCAAAACGCTATGGAAATGGCCAACAATTACCAACATACTGGTGATCTCAAAAGGGTCAGGATGAAATCTGAAGCACGATCCACACTTTTCCCATCTCACGCAAATATGCACTTACCAACTCTGCAGGTAAGCAAACCAAAGGCAGGGCTGACAGAAGCCCCGCACTTACACCCCACCCAGAAATCTCAACTACCAGGCAGGATTCTGACGCTAATGTGAGAAACCTGCTCGGGTTCTGAACATCATGGCGAAACCACAGTGGAATACTACCGAAAAGAACACTTTCCTTGCAGTCTCTAGCACCAACTATTGGAAATGCCAAGTTTACTGGGCCTCGGCCTGCTTTCCTCTGTGAAAACTCCCCTGTGCTTAAGGATGCAGAGACCAACCTTAGGACAGTTACGGGGAAAAGTGCTACGGAAAAATACCAAATAGTTCTCCACCTAGCGGTTCTTTCCAAAGTTGCGCCACACACCTCTCGGAAAGATCCAGTGACTGCGGCCTAGCCTTCCATTGGTATGGAGAAGGAATCGCAGTTCCTACCTGATGAATCAAATGATTCTGAAAGGAACGGTGAAAAGTGCGGATCCTGTTTCAGTCTTTAGACTGAAACAGGATCCGCACTATTCACCTCTCCCACAAAGGCGCACTTCTCGTGTCTGGCGCGAGTCCCACAAACCCAGGACGGACAGAGCCCCTGCACTTGCCACCCCAGAAAAATATCTCATCTCCAAGGAAGGGTCCTTACGCTAACGGTTGAAAAGGGCTCCCGTTCTTGAAACGGTGGTGAAAGGACGGTGAAAGAATACTGAAAACAATCCTAACTTCCAAGGCTCCGGTGCCAGGAATGGGAAATACCAAGTTACCTGGGCCTCAGCAGAGGTTTCTCTGCGAAAAGCATCCTAGGCTTCAGGATGCAGAGACCGACCTCATGACTGTTACGGTGCAAAACGCTATGGAAATGGCCAATAATTACCAACATACTGGTGATCTCAAAAGGGTCAGGATGAAATCTGAAGCACGATCCACACTTTTCCCATCTCACGCAAATATGCACTTACCAACTCTGCAGGTAAGCAAACCAAAGGCAGGGCTGACAGAAGCCCCGCACTTACACCCCACCCAGAAATCTCAACTACCAGGCAGGATTCTGACGCTAATGCGAGAAACCTGCTCGGGTTCTGAACATCATGGCGAAACCACAGTGGAATACTACCGAAAAGAACACTTTCCTTGCAGTGTCTAGCACCAACTATTGGAAATGCCAAGTTTACTGGGCCTCGGCCTGCTATCCTCTGTGAAAACTCCCCTGTGCTTAAGGATGCAGAGACCAACCTTAGGACAGTTACGGGGAAAAGTGCTACGGAAAAATACCAAATAGTTCTCCACCTAGCGGTTCTTTCCAACGTTGCGCCACACACCTCTCGGAAAGATCGAGTGACTGCGGCCTAGCCTTCCATTGGTCTGGAGAAGGAATCGCCGTTCCTAGCTGATGAATCAAATGATTCTGAAAGGAACGGTGAAAAGTGCGGATCCTGTTTCAGTCATTAGACTGAAACAGGATCCGCACTATTCACCTCTCCCACAAAGGCGCACTTCTCGTGTCTGGCGCGAGTCCCACAAACCCAGGACGGACAGAGGCCCTGCACTTGCCACCCCAGAAAAATATCTCATCTCCAAGGAAGGGTCCTTACGCTAACGGTTGAAAAGGGCTCCCGTTCTTGAAACGGTGGTGAAAGCACCGTGAAAGAATACTGAAAACAATCCTATCTTCCAAGGCTCCGGTGCCAGGTATGGGAAATACCAAGTTACCTGGGCCTCAGCAGAGGTTTCTCTGCGAAAAGCATCCTAGGCTTCAGGATGCAGAGACCGACCTCATGACTGTTACGGTGCAAAACGCTATGGAAATGGCCAATAATTACCAACATACTGGTGATCTCAAAAGGGTCAGGATGAAATCTGAAGCACGATCCACACTTTTCCCATCTCACGCAAATATGCACTTACCAACTCTGCAGGTAAGCAAACCAAAGGCAGGGCTGACAGAAGCCCCGCACTTACACCCCACCCAGAAATCTCAACTACCAGGCAGGATTCTGACGCTAATGTGAGAAACCTGCTCGGGTTCTGAACATCATGGCGAAACCACAGTGGAATACTACCGAAAAGAACACTTTCCTTGCAGTCTCTAGCACCAACTATTGGAAATGCCAAGTTTACTGGGCCTCGGCCTGCTTTCCTCTGTGAAAACTCCCCTGTGCTTAAGGATGCAGAGACCAACCTTAGGACAGTTACGGGGAAAAGTGCTACGGAAAAATACCAAATAGTTCTCCACCTAGCGGTTCTTTCCAAAGTTGCGCCACACACCTCTCGGAAAGATCGTGTGACTGCGGCCTAGCCTTCCATTGGTATGGAGAAGGAATCGCCGTTCCTAGCTGATGAATCAAATGATTCTGAAAGGAACGGTGAAAAGTGCGGATCCTGTTTCAGTCTTTAGACTGAAACAGGATCCGCACTATTCACCTCTCCCACAAAGGCGCACTTCTCGTGTCTGGCGCGAGTCCCACAAACCCAGGACGGACAGAGGCCCTGCACTTGCCACCCCAGAAAAATATCTCATCTCCAAGGAAGGGTCCTTACGCTAACGGTTGAAAAGGGCTCCCGTTCTTGAAACGGTGGTGAAAGCACCGTGAAAGAATACTGAAAACAATCCTGTCTTCCAAGGCTCCGGTGCCAGGTATGGGAAATACCAAGTTACCTGGGCCTCAACAGAGGTTTCTCTGCGAAAAGCATCCTAGGCTTCAGGATGCAGAGACCGACCTCATGCCTGTTACGGTGCAAAACGCTATGGAAATGGCCAACAATTACCAACATACTGGTGATCTCAAAAGGGTCAGGATGAAATCTGAAGCACGATCCACACTTTTCCCATCTCACGCAAATATGCACTTACCAACTCTGCAGGTAAGCAAACCAAAGGCAGGGCTGACAGAAGCCCCGCACTTACACCCCACCCAGAAATCTCAACTACCAGGCAGGATTCCGACGCTAATGCGAGAAACCTGCTCGGGTTCTGAACATCATGGCGAAACCACAGTGGAATACTACCGAAAAGAACACTTTCCTTGCAGTCTCTAGCACCAACTATTGGAAATGCCAAGTTTACTGGGCCTCGGCCTGCTTTCCTCTGTGAAAACTCCCCTGTGCTTAAGGATGCAGAGACCAACCTTAGGACAGTTACGGGGAAAAGTGCTACGGAAAAATACCAAATAGTTCTCCACCTAGCGGTTCTTTCCAACGTTGCGCCACACACCTCTCGGAAAGATCGAGTGACTGCGGCCTAGCCTTCCATTGGTCTGGAGAAGGAATCGCCGTTCCTAGCTGATGAATCAAATGATTCTGAAAGGAACGGTGAAAAGTGCGGATCCTGTTTCAGTCATTAGACTGAAACAGGATCCGCACTATTCACCTCTCCCACAAAGGCGCACTTCTCGTGTCTGGCGCGAGTCCCACAAACCCAGGACGGACAGAGCCCCTGCACTTGCCACCCCAGAAAAATATCTCATCTCCAAGGAAGGGTCCTTACGCTAACGGTTGAAAAGGGCTCCCGTTCTTGAAACGGTGGTGAAAGGACGGTGAAAGAATACTGAAAACAATACTATCTTAGAAGGCTCCAGTGCCAGGTATTGGAGATACCAAGTTACCTGGGCCTCAACAGAGGTTTCTCTGCGAAAAGCATCCTAGGCTTCAGGATGCAGAGACCGACCTCATGCCTGTTACGGTGCAAAACGCTATGGAAATGGCCAACAATTACCAACATACTGGTGATCTCAAAAGGGTCAGGATGAAATCTGAAGCACGATCCACACTTTTCCCATCTCACGCAAATATGCACTTACCAACTCTGCAGGTAAGCAAACCAAAGGCAGGGCTGACAGAAGCCCCGCAATTACACCCCTCCCAGAAATCTGAACTACCAGGCAGGATTCTGACGCAAATGCGAGAAACCTGCTCGGGTTCTGAACATCATGGCGAAATCACAGTGGAATACTACCGAAAAGAACACTTTCCTTGCAGTCTCTAGCACCAACTATTGGAAATGCCAAGTTTACTGGGCCTCGGCCTGCTTTCCTCTGTGAAAACTCCCCTGTGCTTAAGGATGCAGAGACCAACCTTAGGACAGTTATGGGGAAAAGTGCTACGGAAAAATACCAAATAGTTCTCCACCTAGCGGTTCTTTCCAAAGTTGCGCCACACACCTCTCGGAAAGATCCAGTGACTGCGGCCTAGCCTTCCATTGGTCTGGAGAAGGAATCGCCGTTCCTAGCTGATGAATCAAATTATTCTGAAAGGAACGGTGAAAAGTGCGGATCCTGTTTCAGTCTAAAGACTGAAACAGGATCCGCACTATTCACCTCTCCCACAAAGGCGCACTTCTCGTGTCTGGCGCGAGTCCCACAAACCCAGGATGGACAGAGGCCCTGCACTTGCCACCCCAGAAAAATATCTCATCTCCAAGGAAGGGTCCTTACGCTAACGGTTGAAAAGGGCTCCCGTTCTTGAAACGGTGGTGAAAGCACCGTGAAAGAATACTGAAAACAATCCTATCTTCCAAGGCTCCGGTGCCAGGTATGGGAAATACCAAGTTACCTGGGCCTCAGCAGAGGTTTCTCTGCGAAAAGCATCCTAGGCTTCAGGATGCAGAGACCGACCTCATGAATGTTACGGTGCAAAACGCTATGGAAATGGCCAATAATTACCAACATACTGGTGATCTCAAAAGGGTCAGGATGAAATCTGAAGCACGATCCACACTTTTCCCATCTCACGCAAATATGCACTTACCAACTCTGCAGGTAAGCAAACCAAAGGCAGGGCTGACAGAAGCCCCGCACTTACACCCCACCCAGAAATCTCAACTACCAGGCAGGATTCTGACGCTAATGTGAGAAACCTGCTCGGGTTCTGAACATCATGGCGAAACCACAGTGGAATACTACCGAAAAGAACACTTTCCTTGCAGTCTCTAGCACCAACTATTGGAAATGCCAAGTTTACTGGGCCTCGGCCTGCTTTCCTCTGTGAAAACTCCCCTGTGCTTAAGGATGCAGAGACCAACCTTAGGACAGTTACGGGGAAAAGTGCTACGGAAAAATACCAAATAGTTCTCCACCTAGCGGTTCTTTCCAAAGTTGCGCCACACACCTCTCGGAAAGATCCAGTGACTGCGGCCTAGCCTTCCATTGGTCTGGAGAAGGAATCGCCGTTCCTAGCTGATGAATCAAATGATTCTGAAAGGAACGGTGAAAAGTGCGGATCCTGTTTCAGTCTTTAGACTGAAACAGGATCCGCACTATTCACCTCTCCCACAAAGGCGCACTTCTCGTGTCTGGCGCGAGTCCCACAAACCCAGGACGGACAGAGGCCCTGCACTTGCCACCCCAGAAAAATATCTCATCTCCAAGGACGGGTCCTTACGCTAACGGCTGAAAAGGGCTCCCGTTCTTGAAACGGTGGTGAAAGCACCGTGAAAGAATACTGAAAACAATCCTATCTTCCAAGGCTCCGGTGCCAGGTATGGGAAATACCAAGTTACCTGGGCCACAGAAGAGGTTTCTCTGTGAAAAGCATCCTAGGCTTCAGGATGCAGAGACCGACCTCATGCCTGTTACGGTGCAAAACGCTATGGAAATGGCCAACAATTACCAACATACTGGTGATCTCAAAAGGGTCAGGATGAAATCTGAAGCACGATCCACACTTTTCCCATCTCACGCAAATATGCACTTACCAACTCTGCAGGTAAGCAAACCAAAGGCAGGGCTGACAGAAGCCCCGCACTTACACCCCACCCAGAAATCTGAACTACCAGGCAGGATTCTGACGCTAATGCGAGAAACCTGCTCGGGTTCTGAACATCATGGTGAAACCACAGTGGAATAATACCGAAAAGAACACTTTCTTTGCAGTCTCTAGCACCAACTATTGGAAATGCCAAGTTTACTGGGCCTCGGCCTGCTTTCCTCTGTGAAAACTCCCCTGTGCTTAAGGATGCAGAGACCAACCTTAGGACAGTTACGGGGAAAAGTGCTACGGAAAAATACCAAATAGTTCTCCACCTAGCGGTTCTTTCCAAAGTTGCGTCACACACCTCTCGGAAAGATCGAGTGACTGCGGCCTAGCCTTTGATTGGTCTGGAGAAGGAATCGCCGTCCCTAGCTGACTAATGAAATGATTCTGAAAGGAACGGTGAAAAGTGCGGATCTTGTTTCAGTCTTTAGACTGAAACAGGATCCGCACTATTCACCTCTCCCACAAAGGCGCACTTCTCGTGTCTGGCGCGAGTCCCAAAAACCCAGGACGGACAGAGGCCCTGCACTTGCCACCCCAGAAAAATATCTCATCTCCAAGGAAGGGTCCTTACGCTAACGGTTGAAAAGGGCTCCCGTTCTTGAAACGGTGGTGAAAGGACGGTGAAAGAATACTGAAAATAATCCTATCTTCCAAGGCTCCGGTGCCAGGTATGGGAAATACCAAGTTACCTGGGCCTCAGCAGAGGTTTCTCTGCGAAAAGCATCCTAGGCTTCAGGATACAGAGACCGACCTCATGACTGTTACGGTGCAAAACGCTATGGAAATGGCCAATAATTACCAACATACTGGTGATCTCAAAAGGGTCAGGAAGAAATCTGAAGCACGATCCACACTTTTCCCATCTCACGCAAATATGCACTTACCAACTCTGCAGGTAAGCAAACCAAAGGCAGGGCTGACAGAAGCCCCGCACTTACACCCCACCCAGAAATCTCAACTACCAGGCAGGATTCTGACGCTAATGCGAGAAACCTGCTCGGGTTCTGAACATCATGGCGAAACCACAGTGGAATACTACCGAAAAGAACACTTTCCTTGCAGTGTCTAGCACCAACTATTGGAAATGCCAAGTTTACTGGGCCTCGGCCTGCTATCCTCTGTGAAAACTCCCCTGTGCTTAAGGATGCAGAGACCAACCTTAGGACAGTTACGGGGAAAAGTGCTACGGAAAAATACCAAATAGTTCTCCACCTAGCGGTTCTTTCCAACGTTGCGCCACACACCTCTCGGAAAGATCGAGTGACTGCGGCCTAGCCTTCCATTGGTCTGGAGAAGGAATCGCCGTTCCTAGCTGATGAATCAAATGATTCTGAAAGGAACGGTGAAAAGTGCGGATCCTGTTTCAGTCATTAGACTGAAACAGGATCCGCACTATTCACCTCTCCCACAAAGGCGCACCTCTCGTGTCTGGCGCGAGTCCCACAAACCCAGGACGGACAGAGGCCCTGCACTTGCCACCCCAGAAAAATATCTCATCTCCAAGGAAGGGTCCTTACGCTAACGGTTGAAAAGGGCTCCCGTTCTTGAAACGGTGGTGAAAGCACCGTGAAAGAATACTGAAAACAATCCTATCTTCCAAGGCTCCGGTGCCAGGTATGGGAAATACCAAGTTACCTGGGCCTCAGCAGAGGTTTCTCTGCGAAAAGCATCCTAGGCTTCAGGATGCAGAGACCGACCTCATGACTGTTACGGTGCAAAACGCTATGGAAATGGCCAATAATTACCAACATACTGGTGATCTCAAAAGGGTCAGGATGAAATCTGAAGCACGATCCACACTTTTCCCATCTCACGCAAATATGCACTTACCAACTCTGCAGGTAAGCAAACCAAAGGCAGGGCTGACAGAAGCCCCGCACTTACACCCCACCCAGAAATCTCAACTACCAGGCAGGATTCTGACGCTAATGTGAGAAACCTGCTCGGGTTCTGAACATCATGGCGAAACCACAGTGGAATACTACCGAAAAGAACACTTTCCTTGCAGTCTCTAGCACCAACTATTGGAAATGCCAAGTTTACTGGGCCTCGGCCTGCTTTCCTCTGTGAAAACTCCCCTGTGCTTAAGGATGCAGAGACCAACCTTAGGACAGTTACGGGGAAAAGTGCTACGGAAAAATACCAAATAGTTCTCCACCTAGCGGTTCTTTCCAAAGTTGCGCCACACACCTCTCGGAAAGATCGTGTGACTGCGGCCTAGCCTTCCATTGGTATGGAGAAGGAATCGCCGTTCCTAGCTGATGAATCAAATGATTCTGAAAGGAACGGTGAAAAGTGCGGATTCTGTTTCAGTCTTTAGACTGAAACAGGATCCGCACTATTCACCTCTCCCACAAAGGCGCACTTCTCGTGTCTGGCGCAAGTCCCACAAACCCAGGACGGACAGAGGCCCTGCACTTGCCACCCCAGAAAAATATCTCATCTCCAAGGAAGGGTCCTTACGCTAACGGTTGAAAAGGGCTCCCGTTCTTGAAACGGTGGTGAAAGCACCGTGAAAGAATACTGAAAACAATCCTGTCTTCCAAGGCTCCGGTGCCAGGTATGGGAAATACCAAGTTACCTGGGCCTCAACAGAGGTTTCTCTGCGAAAAGCATCCTAGGCTTCAGGATGCAGAGACCGACCTCATGCCTGTTACGGTGCAAAACGCTATGGAAATGGCCAACAATTACCAACATACTGGTGATCTCAAAAGGGTCAGGATGAAATCTGAAGCACGATCCACACTTTTCCCATCTCACGCAAATATGCACTTACCAACTCTGCAGGTAAGCAAACCAAAGGCAGGGCTGACAGAAACCCCGCACTTACACCCCACCCAGAAATCTCAACTACCAGGCAGGATTCCGACGCTAATGCGAGAAACCTGCTCGGGTTCTGAACATCATGGCGAAACCACAGTGGAATACTACCGAAAAGAACACTTTCCTTGCAGTCTCTAGCACCAACTATTGGAAATGCCAAGTTTACTGGGCCTCGGCCTGCTTTCCTCTGTGAAAACTCCCCTGTGCTTAAGGATGCAGAGACCAACCTTAGGACAGTTACGGGGAAAAGTGCTACGGAAAAATACCAAATAGTTCTCCACCTAGCGGTTCTTTCCAACGTTGCGCCACACACCTCTCGGAAAGATCGAGTGACTGCGGCCTAGCCTTCCATTGGTCTGGAGAAGGAATCGCCGTTCCTAGCTGATGAATCAAATGATTCTGAAAGGAACGGTGAAAAGTGCGGATCCTGTTTCAGTCATTAGACTGAAACAGGATCCGCACTATTCACCTCTCCCACAAAGGCGCACTTCTCGTGTCTGGCGCGAGTCCCACAAACCCAGGACGGACAGAGCCCCTGCACTTGCCACCCCAGAAAAATATCTCATCTCCAAGGAAGGGTCCTTACGCTAACGGTTGAAAAGGGCTCCCGTTCTTGAAACGGTGGTGAAAGGACGGTGAAAGAATACTGAAAACAATACTATCTTAGAAGGCTCCAGTGCCAGGTATTGGAGATACCAAGTTACCTGGGCCTCAACAGAGGTTTCTCTGCGAAAAGCATCCTAGGCTTCAGGATGCAGAGACCGACCTCATGCCTGTTACGGTGCAAAACGCTATGGAAATGGCCAACAATTACCAACATACTGGTGATCTCAAAAGGGTCAGGATGAAATCTGAAGCACGATCCACACTTTTCCCATCTCACGCAAATATGCACTTACCAACTCTGCAGGTAAGCAAACCAAAGGCAGGGCTGACAGAAGCCCCGCAATTACACCCCTCCCAGAAATCTGAACTACCAGGCAGGATTCTGACGCTAATGCGAGAAACCTGCTCGGGTTCTGAACATCATGGCGAAATCACAGTGGAATACTACCGAAAAGAACACTTTCCTTGCAGTCTCTAGCACCAACTATTGGAAATGCCAAGTTTACTGGGCCTCGGCCTGCTTTCCTCTGTGAAAACTCCCCTGTGCTTAAGGATGCAGAGACCAACCTTAGGACAGTTATGGGGAAAAGTGCTACGGAAAAATACCAAATAGTTCTCCACCTAGCGGTTCTTTCCAAAGTTGCGCCACACACCTCTCGGAAAGATCCAGTGACTGCGGCCTAGCCTTCCATTGGTCTGGAGAAGGAATCGCCGTTCCTAGCTGATGAATCAAATTATTCTGAAAGGAACGGTGAAAAGTGCGGATCCTGTTTCAGTCTAAAGACTGAAACAGGATCCGCACTATTCACCTCTCCCACAAAGGCGCACTTCTCGTGTCTGGCGCGAGTCCCACAAACCCAGGATGGACAGAGGCCCTGCACTTGCCACCCCAGAAAAATATCTCATCTCCAAGGAAGGGTCCTTACGCTAACGGTTGAAAAGGGCTCCCGTTCTTGAAACGGTGGTGAAAGCACCGTGAAAGAATACTGAAAACAATCCTATCTTCCAAGGCTCCGGTGCCAGGTATGGGAAATACCAAGTTACCTGGGCCTCAGCAGAGGTTTCTCTGCGAAAAGCATCCTAGGCTTCAGGATGCAGAGACCGACCTCATGAATGTTACGGTGCAAAACGCTATGGAAATGGCCAATAATTACCAACATACTGGTGATCTCAAAAGGGTCAGGATGAAATCTGAAGCACGATCCACACTTTTCCCATCTCACGCAAATATGCACTTACCAACTCTGCAGGTAAGCAAACCAAAGGCAGGGCTGACAGAAGCCCCGCACTTACACCCCACCCAGAAATCTCAACTACCAGGCAGGATTCTGACGCTAATGTGAGAAACCTGCTCGGGTTCTGAACATCATGGCGAAACCACAGTGGAATACTACCGAAAAGAACACTTTCCTTGCAGTCTCTAGCACCAACTATTGGAAATGCCAAGTTTACTGGGCCTCGGCCTGCTTTCCTCTGTGAAAACTCCCCTGTGCTTAAGGATGCAGAGACCAACCTTAGGACAGTTACGGGGAAAAGTGCTACGGAAAAATACCAAATAGTTCTCCACCTAGCGGTTCTTTCCAAAGTTGCGCCACACACCTCTCGGAAAGATCCAGTGACTGCGGCCTAGCCTTCCATTGGTATGGAGAAGGAATCGCAGTTCCTACCTGATGAATCAAATGATTCTGAAAGGAACGGTGAAAAGTGCGGATCCTGTTTCAGTCTTTAGACTGAAACAGGATCCGCACTATTCACCTCTCCCACAAAGGCGCACTTCTCGTGTCTGGCGCGAGTCCCACAAACCCAGGACGGACAGAGCCCCTGCACTTGCCACCCCAGAAAAATATCTCATCTCCAAGGAAGGGTCCTTACGCTAACGGTTGAAAAGGGCTCCCGTTCTTGAAACGGTGGTGAAAGGACGGTGAAAGAATACTGAAAACAATCCTAACTTCCAAGGCTCCGGTGCCAGGAATGGGAAATACCAAGTTACCTGGGCCTCAGCAGAGGTTTCTCTGCGAAAAGCATCCTAGGCTTCAGGATGCAGAGACCGACCTCATGACTGTTACGGTGCAAAACGCTATGGAAATGGCCAATAATTACCAACATACTGGTGATCTCAAAAGGGTCAGGATGAAATCTGAAGCACGATCCACACTTTTCCCATCTCACGCAAATATGCACTTACCAACTCTGCAGGTAAGCAAACCAAAGGCAGGGCTGACAGAAGCCCCGCACTTACACCCCACCCAGAAATCTCAACTACCAGGCAGGATTCTGACGCTAATGTGAGAAACCTGCTCGGGTTCTGAACATCATGGCGAAACCACAGTGGAATACTACCGAAAAGAACACTTTCCTTGCAGTCTCTAGCACCAACTATTGGAAATGCCAAGTTTACTGGGCCTCGGCCTGCTTTCCTCTGTGAAAACTCCCCTGTGCTTAAGGATGCAGAGACCAACCTTAGGACAGTTACGGGGAAAAGTGCTACGGAAAAATACCAAATAGTTCTCCACCTAGCGGTTCTTTCCAAAGTTGCGCCACACACCTCTCGGAAAGATCCAGTGACTGCGGCCTAGCCTTCCATTGGTATGGAGAAGGAATCGCAGTTCCTAGCTGATGAATCAAATGATTCTGAAAGGAACGGTGAAAAGTGCGGATCCTGTTTCAGTCTTTAGACTGAAACAGGATCCGCACTATTCACCTCTCCCACAAAGGCGCACTTCTCGTGTCTGGCGCGAGTCCCACAAACCCAGGACGGACAGAGGCCCTGCACTTGCCACCCCAGAAAAATATCTCATCTCCAAGGAAGGGTCCTTACGCTAACGGTTGAAAAGGGCTCCCGTTCTTGAAACGGTGGTGAAAGGACGGTGAAAGAATACTGAAAACAATCCTATCTTCCAAGGCTCCGGTGCCAGGTATGGGAAATACCAAGTTACCTGGGCCTCAGCAGAGGTTTCTCTGCGAAAAGCATCCTAGGCTTCAGGATGCAGAGACCTACCTCATGACTGTTACGGTGCAAAACGCTATGGAAATGGCCAATAATTACCAACATACTGGTGATCTCAAAAGGGTCAGGATGAAATCTGAAGCACGATCCACACTTTTCCCATCTCACGCAAATATGCACTTACCAACTCTGCAGGTAAGCAAACCAAAGGCAGGGCTGACAGAAGCCCCGCACTTACACCCCACCCAGAAATCTCAACTACCAGGCAGGATTCTGACGCTAATGCGAGAAACTGCTCGGGTTCTGAACATCATGGCGAAACCACAGTGGAATACTACCGAAAAGAACACTTTCCTTGCAGTCTCTAGCACCAACTATTGGAAATGCCAAGTTTACTGGGCCTCGGCCTGCTTTCCTCTGTGAAAACTCCCCTGTGCTTAAGGATGCAGAGACCAACCTTAGGACAGTTACGGGGAAAAGTGCTACGGAAAAATACCAAATAGTTCTCCACCTAGCGGTTCTTTCCAAAGTTGCGCCACACACCTCTCGGAAAGATCGAGTGACTGCGGCCTAGCCTTCCATTGGTCTGGAGAAGGAATCGCCGTTCCTAGCTGATGATTCAAATGATTCTGAAAGGAACGGTGAAAAGTGCGGATCCTGTTTCAGTCTTTAGACTGAAACAGGATCCGCACTATTCACCTCTCCCACAAAGGCGCACTTCTCGTGTCAGGCGCGAGTCCCACAAACCCAGGACGGACAGAGGCCCTGCACTTGCCACCCCAGAAAAATATCTCATCTCCAAGGAAGGGTCCTTACGCTAACGGTTGAAAAGGGCTCCCGTTCTTGAAACGGTGTGAAAGCACCGTGAAAGAATACTGAAAACAATCCTATCTTCCAAGGCTCCGGTGCCAGGTATGGGAAATACCAAGTTACCTGGGCCTCAACAGAGGTTTCTCTGCGAAAAGCATCCTAGGCTTCAGGATGCAGAGACCGACCTCATGCCTGTTACGGTGCAAAACGCTATGGAAATGGCCAATAATTACCAACATACTGGTGATCTCAAAAGGGTCAGGATGAAATCTGAAGCACGATCCACACTTTTCCCATCTCACGCAAATATGCACTTACCAACTCTGCAGGTAAGCAAACCAAAGGCAGGGCTGACAGAAGCACCGCAATTACACCCCACCCAGAAATCTCAACTACCAGGCAGGATTCTGACGCTAATGCGAGAAACCTGCTCGGGTTCTGAACATCATGGTGAAACCACAGTGGAATAATACCGAAAAGAACACTTTCTTTGCAGTCTCTAGCACCAACTATTGGCAATGCCAAGTTTACTGGGCCTCGGCCTGCTTTCCTCTGTGAAAACTCCCCTGTGCTTAAGGATGCAGAGACCAACCTTAGGACAGTTACGGGGAAAAGTGCTACGGAAAAATACCAAATAGTACTCCACCTAGCGGTTCTTTCCAAAGTTGCGCCACACACCTCTCGGAAAGATCGAGTGACTGCGGCCTAGCCTTCGATTGGTCTGGAGAAGGAATAGCCGTCCCTAGCTGATCAATCAAATGATTCTGAAAGGAACGGTGAAAAGCACGGATCCTGTTTCAGTCTTTAGACTGAAACAGGATCCGCACTATTCACCTCTCCCACAAAGGCGCACTTCTCGTGTCTGGCGCGAGTCCTACAAACCCAGGACGGACAGAGGCCCTGCACTTGCCACCCCAGAAAAATATCTCATCTCCAAGGACGGGTCCTTACGCTAACGGTTGAAAAGGGCTCCCGTTCTTGAAACGGTGGTGAAAGGACGGTGAAAGAATACTGAAAATAATCCTATCTTCCAAGGCTCCGGTGCCAGGTATGGGAAATACCAAGTTACCTGGGCCTCAGCAGAGGTTTCTCTGCGAAAAGCATCTTAGGCTTCAGGATGCAGAGACCGACCTCATGACTGTTACGGTGCAAAACGCTATGGAAATGGCCAATAATTACCAACATACTGGTGATCACAAAAGAGTCAGGATGAAATCTGAAGCACGATCCACACTTTTCCCATCTCACGCAAATATGCACTTACCAACTCTGCAGGTAAGCAAACCAAAGGCAGGGCTGACAGAAGCCCCGCACTTACAACCCACCCAGAAATCTCAACTACCAGGCAGGATTCTGACGCTAATGCGAGAAACCTGCTCAGGTTCTGAACATGATGGCGAAACCACAGTGGAAGAATACCGAAAAGAACACTTTCTTTGCAGTCTCTAGCACCAACTATTGGCAATGCCAAGTTTACTGGGCCTCGGCCTGCTTTCCTCTGTGAAAACTCCCCTATGCTTAAGGATTCAGAGACCAACCTTAGGACAGTTACAGGGAAAAGTGCTACGGAAAAATACCAAATAGTTCTCCACCTAGCGGTTCTTTCCAAAGTTGCGCCACACACCTCTCGGAAAGATCGTGTGACTGCGGCCTAGCCTTCCATTGGTCTGGAGAAGGAATCGCCGTTCCTAGCTGATGAATCAAATGATTCTGAAAGGAACGGTGAAAAGTGCGGATCCTGTTTCAGTCTTTAGACTGAAACAGGATCCGCACTATTCACCTCTCCCACAAAGGCGCACTTCTCGTGTCTGGCGCGAGTCCCACAAACCCAGGACGGACAGAGGCCCTGCACTTGCCACCCCAGAAAAATATCTCATCTCCAAGGACGGGTCCTTACGCTAACGGTTGAAAAGGGCTCCCGTTCTTGAAACGGTGGTGAAAGCACCGTGAAAGAATACTGAAAACAATCCTATCTTCCAAGGCTCCGGTGCCAGGTATGGGAAATACCAAGTTACCTGGGCCACAGCAGAGGTTTCTCTGTGAAAAGCATCCTAGGCTTCAGGATGCAGAGACCGACCTCATGCCTGTTACGGTGCAAAACGCTATGGAAATGGCCAACAATTACCAACATACTGGTGATCTCAAAAGGGTCAGGATGAAATCTGAAGCACGATCCACACTTTTCCCATCTCACGCAAATATGCACTTACCAACTCTGCAGGTAAGCAAACCAAAGGCAGGGCTGACAGAAGCCCCGCACTTACACCCCACCCAGAAATCTGAACTACCAGGCAGGATTCTGACGCTAATGCGAGAAACCTGCTCGGGTTCTGAACATCATGGCGAAACCACAGTGGAATACTACCGAAAAGAACACTTTCCTTGCAGTGTCTAGCACCAACTATTGGAAATGCCAAGTTTACTGGGCCTCGGCCTGCTATCCTCTGTGAAAACTCCCCTGTGCTTAAGGATGCAGAGACCAACCTTAGGACAGTTACGGGGAAAAGTGCTACGGAAAAATACCAAATAGTTCTCCACCTAGCGGTTCTTTCCAACGTTGCGCCACACACCTCTCGGAAAGATCGAGTGACTGCGGCCTAGCCTTCCATTGGTCTGGAGAAGGAATCGCCGTTCCTAGCTGATGAATCAAATGATTCTGAAAGGAACGGTGAAAAGTGCGGATCCTGTTTCAGTCATTAGACTGAAACAGGATCCGCACTATTCACCTCTCCCACAAAGGCGCACTTCTCGTGTCTGGCGCGAGTCCCACAAACCCAGGACGGACAGAGGCCCTGCACTTGCCACCCCAGAAAAATATCTCATCTCCAAGGAAGGGTCCTTACGCTAACGGTTGAAAAGGGCTCCCCTTCTTGAAACGGTGGTGAAAGGACGGTGGAAGAATACTGAAAACAATACTATCTTCCAAGGCTCCCGTGCCAGGTATTGGAGATACCAAGTTACCTGGGCCTCAACAGAGGTTTCTCTGCGAAAAGCATCCTAGGTTTCAGGATGCAGAGACCGACCTCATGCCTGTTACGGTGCAAAACGCTATGGAAATGGCCAGCAATTACCAACATACTGGTGATCTCAATAGGGTCAGGATGAAATCTGAAGCACGATCCACACTTTTCCCATCTCACGCAAATATGCACTTACCAACTCTGCAGGTAAGCAAACCAAAGGCAGGGCTGACAGAAGCCCCGCAATTACACCCCACCCAGAAATCTGAACTACCAGGCAGGATTCTGATGCTAATGCGAGAAACCTGCTCGGGTTCTGAACATCATGGCGAAACCACAGTGGAATACTACCGAAAAGAACACTTTCCTTGCAGTCTCTAGCACCAACTATTGGAAATGCCAAGTTTACTGGGCCTCGGCCTGCTTTCCTCTGTGAAAACTCCCCTGTGCTTAAGGATGCAGAGACCAACCTTAGGACAGTTACGGGGAAAAGTGCTACGGAAAAATACCAAATAGTTCTCCACCTAGCGGTTCTTTCCAAAGTTGCGCCACACACCTCTCGGAAAGATCCAGTGACTGCGGCCTAGCCTTCCATTGGTCTGGAGAAGGAATCGCCGTTCCTAGCTGATGAATCAAATTATTCTGAAAGGAACGGTGAAAAGTGCGGATCCTGTTTCAGTCTAAAGACTGAAACAGGATCCGCACTATTCACCTCTCCCACAAAGGCGCACTTCTCGTGTCTGGCGCGAGTCCCACAAACCCAGGATGGACAGAGGCCCTGCACTTGCCACCCCAGAAAAATATCTCATCTCCAAGGAAGGGCCCTTACGCTAACGGTTGAAAAGGGCTCCCGTTCTTGAAACGGTGGTGAAAGCACCGTGAAAGAATACTGAAAACAATCCTATCTTCCAAGGCTCCGGTGCCAGGTATGGGAAATACCAAGTTACCTGGGCCTCAACAGAGGTTTCTCTGCGAAAAGCATCCTAGGCTTCAGGATGCAGAGACCGACCTCATGACTGTTACGGTGCAAAACGCTATGGAAATGGCCAATAATTACCAACATACTGGTGATCTCAAAAGGGTCAGGATGAAATCTGAAGCACGATCCACACTTTTCCCATCTCACGCAAATATGCACTTACCAACTCTGCAGGTAAGCAAACCAAAGGCAGGGCTGACAGAAGCCCCGCACTTACACCCCACCCAGAAATCTCAACTACCAGGCAGGATTCTGACGCTAATGTGAGAAACCTGCTCGGGTTCTGAACATCATGGCGAAACCACAGTGGAATACTACCGAAAAGAACACTTTCCTTGCAGTCTCTAGCACCAACTATTGGAAATGCCAAGTTTACTGGGCCTCGGCCTGCTTTCCTCTGTGAAAACTCCCCTGTGCTTAAGGATGCAGAGACCAACCTTAGGACAGTTACGGGGAAAAGTGCTACGGAAAAATACCAAATAGTTCTCCACCTAGCGGTTCTTTCCAAAGTTGTGCCACACACCTCTCGGAAAGATCGAGTGACTGCGGCCTAGCCTTCGATTGGTCTGGAGAAGGAATCGCCGTCCCTAGCTGATGAATCAAATGATTCTGAAAGGAACGGTGAAAAGCGCGGATCCTGTTTCAGTCTTTAGACTGAAACAGGATCCGCACTATTCACCTCTCCCACAAAGGCGCACTTCTCGTGTCTGGCGCGAGTCCTACAAACCCAGGACGGACAGAGGCCCTGCACTTGCCACCCCAGAAAAATATCGCATCTCCAAGGACGGGTCCTTACGCTAACGGTTGAAAAGGGCTCCCGTTCTTGAAACGGTGGTGAAAGGACGGTGAAAGAATACTGAAAATAATCCTATCTTCCAAGGCTCCGGTGCCAGGTATGGGAAATACCAAGTTACCAGGGCCTCAGCAGAGGTTTCTCTGCGAAAAGCATCCTAGGCTTCAGGATGCAGAGACCGACCTCATGACTGTTACGGTGCAAAACGCTATGGAAATGGCCAATAATTACCAACATACTGGTGATCACAAAAGAGTCAGGATGAAATCTGAAGCACGATCCACACTTTTCCCATCTCACGCAAATACGCACTTACCAACTCTGCAGGTAAGCAAACCAAAGGCAGGGCTGACAGAAGCCCCGCACTTACAACCCACCCAGAAATCTCAACTACCAGGCAGGATTCTGACGCTAATGCGAGAAACCTGCTCAGGTTCTGAACATGATGGCGAAACCACAGTGGAAGAATACCGAAAAGAACACTTTCTTTGCAGTCTCTAGCACCAACTATTGGCAATGCCAAGTTTACTGGGCCTCGGCCTGCTTTCCTCTGTGAAAACTCCCCTATGCTTAAGGATTCAGAGACCAACCTTAGGACAGTTACGGGGAAAAGTGCTACGGAAAAATACCAAATAGTTCTCCACCTAGCGGTTCTTTCCAAAGTTGCGCCACACACCTCTCGGAAAGATCGTGTGACTGCGGCCTAGCCTTCCATTGGTCTGGAGAAGGAATCGCCGTTCCTAGCTGATGAATCAAATGATTCTGAAAGGAACGGTGAAAAGTGCGGATCCTGTTTCAGTCTTTAGACTGAAACAGGATCCGCACTATTCACCTCTCCCACACAGGCGCACTTCTCGTGTCTGGCGCGAGTCCCACAAACCCAGGACGGACAGAGGCCCTGCACTTGCCACCCCAGAAAAATATCTCATCTCCAAGGACGGGTCCTTACGCTAACGGTTGAAAAGGGCTCCCGTTCTTGAAACGGTGGTGAAAGCACCGTGAAAGAATACTGAAAACAATCCTATCTTCCAAGGCTCCGGTGCCAGGTATGGGAAATACCAAGTTACCTGGGCCACAGCAGAGGTTTCTCTGCGAAAAGCATCCTAGGCTTCAGGATGCAGAGACCGACCTCATGCCTGTTACGGTGCAAAACGCTATGGAAATGGCCAACAATTACCAACATACTGGTGATCTCAAAAGGGTCAGGATGAAATCTGAAGCACGATCCACACTTTTCCCATCTCACGCAAATATGCACTTACCAACTCTGCAGGTAAGCAAACCAAAGGCAGGGCTGACAGAAGTCCCGCACTTACACCCCACCCAGAAATCTCATCTACCAGGCAGGATTCTGACGCTAATGTGAGAAACCTGCTCGGGTTCTGAACATCATGGCGAAACCACAGTGGAATACTACCGAAAAGAACACTTTCCTTGCAGTCTCTAGCACCAACTATTGGAAATGCCAAGTTTACTGGGCCTCGGCCTGCTTTCCTCTGTGAAAACTCCCCTGTGCTTAAGGATGCAGAGACCAACCATAGGACAGTTACGGGGAAAAGTGCTACGGAAAAATACCAAATAGTTCTCCACCTAGCGGTTCTTTCCAAAGTTGCGCCACACACCTCTCGGAAAGATCGAGTGACTGCGGCCTAGCCTTCCATTGGTCTGGAGAAGGAATCGCCGTTCCTAGCTGATGATTCAAATGATTCTGAAAGGAACGGTGAAAAGTGCGGATCCTGTTTCAGTCTTTAGACTGAAACAGGATCCGCACTATTTACCTCTCCCACAAAGGCGCACTTCTCGTGTCAGGCGCGAGTCCCACAAACCCAGGACGGACAGAGGCCCTGCACTTGCCACCCCAGAAAAATATCTCATCTCCAAGGAAGGGTCCTTACGCTAACGGTTGAAAAGGGCTCCCGTTCTTGAAACGGTGGTGAAAGCACCGTGAAAGAATACTGAAAACAATCCTATCTTCCAAGGCTCCGGTGCCAGGTATGGGAAATACCAAGTTACCTGGGCCTCAACAGAGGTTTCTCTGCGAAAAGCATCCTAGGCTTCAGGATGCAGAGACCGACCTCATGCCTGTTACGGTGCAAAACGCTATGGAAATGGCCAACAATTACCAACATACTGGTGATCTCAAAAGGGTCAGGATGAAATCTGAAGCACGATCCACACTTTTCCCATCTCACGCAAATATGCACTTACCAACTCTGCAGGTAAGCAAACCAAAGGCAGGGCTGACAGAAGCACCGCAATTACACCCCACCCAGAAATCTCAACTACCAGGCAGGATTCTGACGCTAATGCGAGAAACCTGCTCGGGTTCTGAACATCATGGTGAAACCACAGTGGAATAATACCGAAAAGAACACTTTCTTTGCAGTCTCTAGCACCAACTATTGGAAATGCCAAGTTTACTGGGCCTCGGCCTGCTTTCCTCTGTGAAAACTCCCCTGTGCTTAAGGATGCAGAGACCAACCTTAGGACAGTTACGGGGAAAAGTGCTACGGAAAAATACCAAATAGTACTCCACCTAGCGGTTCTTTCCAAAGTTGCGCCACACACCTCTCGGAAAGATCGAGTGACTGCGGCCTAGCCTTCGATTGGTCTGGAGAAGGAATAGCCGTCCCTAGCTGATCAATCAAATGATTCTGAAAGGAACGGTGAAAAGCGCGGATCCTGTTTCAGTCTTTAGACTGAAACAGGATCCGCACTATTCACCTCTCCCACAAAGGCGCACTTCTCGTGTCTGGCGCGAGTCCTACAAACCCAGGACGGACAGAGGCCCTGCACTTGCCACCCCAGAAAAATATCTCATCTCCAAGGACGGGTCCTTACGCTAACGGTTGAAAAGGGCTCCCGTTCTTGAAACGGTGGTGAAAGGACGGTGAAAGAATACTGAAAATAATCCTATCTTCCAAGGCTCCGGTGCCAGGTATGGGAAATACCAAGTTACCTGGGCCTCAGCAGAGGTTTCTCTGCGAAAAGCATCCTAGGCTTCAGGATGCAGAGACCGACCTCATGACTGTTACGGTGCAAAACGCTATGGAAATGGCCAATAATTACCAACATACTGGTGATCACAAAAGAGTCAGGATGAAATCTGAAGCACGATCCACACTTTTCCCATCTCACGCAAATATGCACTTACCAACTCTGCAGGTAAGCAAACCAAAGGCAGGGCTGACAGAAGCCCCGCACTTACAACCCACCCAGAAATCTCAACTACCAGGCAGGATTCTGACGCTAATGCGAGAAACCTGCTCAGGTTCTGAACATGATGGCGAAACCACAGTGGAAGAATACCGAAAAGAACACTTTCTTTGCAGTCTCTAGCACCAACTATTGGCAATGCCAAGTTTACTGGGCCTCGGCCTGCTTTCCTCTGTGAAAACTCCCCTATGCTTAAGGATTCAGAGACCAACCTTAGGACAGTTACAGGGAAAAGTGCTACGGAAAAATACCAAATAGTTCTCCACCTAGCGGTTCTTTCCAAAGTTGCGCCACACACCTCTCGGAAAGATCGTGTGACTGCGGCCTAGCCTTCCATTGGTCTGGAGAAGGAATCGCCGTTCCTAGCTGATGAATCAAATGATTCTGAAAGGAACGGTGAAAAGTGCGGATCCTGTTTCAGTCTTTAGACTGAAACAGGATCCGCACTATTCACCTCTCCCACAAAGGCGCACTTCTCGTGTCTGGCGCGAGTCCCACAAACCCAGGACGGACAGAGGCCCTGCACTTGCCACCCCAGAAAAATATCTCATCTCCAAGGACGGGTCCTTACGCTAACGGTTGAAAAGGGCTCCCGTTCTTGAAACGGTGGTGAAAGCACCGTGAAAGAATACTGAAAACAATCCTATCTTCCAAGGCTCCGGTGCCAGGTATGGGAAATACCAAGTTACCTGGGCCACAGCAGAGGTTTCTCTGTGAAAAGCATCCTAGGCTTCAGGATGCAGAGACCGACCTCATGCCTGTTACGGTGCAAAACGCTATGGAAATGGCCAACAATTACCAACATACTGGTGATCTCAAAAGGGTCAGGATGAAATCTGAAGCACGATCCACACTTTTCCCATCTCACGCAAATATGCACTTACCAACTCTGCAGGTAAGCAAACCAAAGGCAGGGCTGACAGAAGCCCCGCACTTACACCCCACCCAGAAATCTGAACTACCAGGCAGGATTCTGACGCTAATGCGAGAAACCTGCTCGGGTTCTGAACATCATGGTGAAACCACAGTGGAATAATACCGAAAAGAACACTTTCTTTGCAGTCTCTAGCACCAACTATTGGAAATGCCAAGTTTACTGGGCCTCGGCCTGCTTTCCTCTGTGAAAACTCCCCTGTGCTTAAGGATGCAGAGACCAACCTTAGGACAGTTACGGGGAAAAGTGCTACGGAAAAATACCAAATAGTTCTCCACCTAGCGGTTCTTTCCAAAGTTGCGCCACACAACTCTCGGAAAGATGGAGTGACTGCGGCCTAGCCTTCCATTGGTCTGGAGAAGGAATCGTCGTTCCTAGCTGATGAATCAAATGATTCTGAAAGGAACGGTGAAAAGCGCGGATCCTGTTTCAGTCTTTAGACTGAAACAGGATCCGCACTATTCACCTCTCCCACAAAGGCGCACTTCTCGTGTCTGGCGCGAGTCCTACAAACCCAGGACGGACAGAGGCCCTGCACTTGCCACCCCAGAAAAATATCTCATCTCCAAGGACGGGTCCTTACGCTAACGGTTGAAAAGGGCTCCCGTTCTTGAAACGGTGGTGAAAGGACGGTGAAAGAATACTGAAAATAATCCTATCTTCCAAGGCTCCGGTGCCAGGTATGGGAAATACCAAGTTACCTGGGCCTCAGCAGAGGTTTCTCTGCGAAAAGCATCCTAGGCTTCAGGATGCAGAGACCGACCTCATGACTGTTACGGTGCAAAACGCTATGGAAATGGCCAATAATTACCAACATACTGGTGATCACAAAAGAGTCAGGATGAAATCTGAAGCACGATCCACACTTTTCCCATCTCACGCAAATACGCACTTACCAACTCTGCAGGTAAGCAAACCAAAGGCAGGGCTGACAGAAGCCCCGCACTTACACCCCACCCAGAAATCTCAACTACCAGGCAGGATTCTGACGCTAATGCGAGAAACCTGCTCAGGTTCTGAACATGATGGCGAAACCACAGTGGAAGAATACCGAAAAGAACACTTTCTTTGCAGTCTCTAGCACCAACTATTGGCAATGCCAAGTTTACTGGGCCTCGGCCTGCTTTCCTCTGTGAAAACTCCCCTATGCTTAAGGATTCAGAGACCAACCTTAGGACAGTTACGGGGAAAAGTGCTACGGAAAAATACCAAATAGTTCTCCACCTAGCGGTTCTTTCCAAAGTTGCGCCACACACCTCTCGGAAAGATCGTGTGACTGCGGCCTAGCCTTCCATTGGTCTGGAGAAGGAATCGCCGTTCCTAGCTGATGAATCAAATGATTCTGAAAGGAACGGTGAAAAGTGCGGATCCTGTTTCAGTCTTTAGACTGAAACAGGATCCGCACTATTCACCTCTCCCACAAAGGCGCACTTCTCGTGTCTGGCGCGAGTCCCACAAACCCAGGACGGACAGAGGCCCTGCACTTGCCACCCCAGAAAAATATCTCATCTCCAAGGACGGGTCCTTACGCTAACGGTTGAAAAGGGCTCCCGTTCTTGAAACGGTGGTGAAAGCACCGTGAAAGAATACTGAAAACAATCCTATCTTCCAAGGCTCCGGTGCCAGGTATGGGAAATACCAAGTTACCTGGGCCACAGCAGAGGTTTCTCTGCGAAAAGCATCCTAGGCTTCAGGATGCAGAGACCGACCTCATGCCTGTTACGGTGCAAAACGCTATGGAAATGGCCAACAATTACCAACATACTGGTGATCTCAAAAGGGTCACGATGAAATCTGAAGCACGATCCACACTTTTCCCATCTCACGCAAATATGCACTTACCAACTCTGCAGGTAAGCAAACCAAAGGCAGGGCTGACAGAAGTCCCGCACTTACACCCCACCCAGAAATCTCATCTACCAGGCAGGATTCTGACGCTAATGTGAGAAACCTGCTAGGGTTCTGAACATCATGGCGAAACCACAGTGGAATACTACCGAAAAGAACACTTTCCTTGCAGTCTCTAGCACCAACTATTGGAAATGCCAAGTTTACTGGGCCTCGGCCTGCTTTCCTCTGTGAAAACTCCCCTGTGCTTAAGGATGCAGAGACCAACCTTAGGACAGTTACGGGGAAAAGTGCTACGGAAAAATACCAAATAGTTCTCCACCTAGCGGTTCTTTCCAAAGTTGCGCCACACACCTCTCGGAAAGATCGAGTGACTGCGGCCTAGCCTTCCATTGGTCTGGAGAAGGAATCGCCGTTCCTAGCTGATGATTCAAATGATTCTGAAAGGAACGGTGAAAAGTGCGGATCCTGTTTCAGTCTTTAGACTGAAACAGGATCCGCACTATTTACCTCTCCCACAAAGGCGCACTTCTCGTGTCAGGCGCGAGTCCCACAAACCCAGGACGGACAGAGGCCCTGCACTTGCCACCCCAGAAAAATATCTCATCTCCAAGGAAGGGTCCTTACGCTAACGGTTGAAAAGGGCTCCCGTTCTTGAAACGGTGGTGAAAGCACCGTGAAAGAATACTGAAAACAATCCTATCTTCCAAGGCTCCGGTGCCAGGTATGGGAAATACCAAGTTACCTGGGCCACAACAGAGGTTTCTCTGCGAAAAGCATCCTAGGCTTCAGGATGCAGAGACCGACCTCATGCCTGTTACGGTGCAAAACGCTATGGAAATGGCCAACAATTACCAACATACTGGTGATCTCAAAATGGTCAGGATGAAATCTGAAGCACGATCCACACTTTTCCCATCTCACGCAAATATGCACTTACCAACTCTGCAGGTAAGCAAACCAAAGGCAGGGCTGACAGAAGCACCGCAATTACACCCCACCCAGAAATCTCAACTACCAGGCAGGATTCTGACGCTAATGCGAGAAACCTGCTCGGGTTCTGAACATCATGGTGAAACCACAGTGGAATAATACCGAAAAGAACACTTTCTTTGCAGTCTCTAGCACCAACTATTGGAAATGCCAAGTTTACTGGGCCTCGGCCTGCTTTCCTCTGTGAAAACTCCCCTGTGCTTAAGGATGCAGAGACCAACCTTAGGACAGTTACGGGGAAAAGTGCTACGGAAAAATACCAAATAGTACTCCACCTAGCGGTTCTTTCCAAAGTTGCGCCACACACCTCTCGGAAAGATCGAGTGACTGCGGCCTAGCCTTCGATTGGTCTGGAGAAGGAATCGCCCTCCCTAGCTGATCAATCAAATGATTCTGAAAGGAACGGTGAAAAGCGCGGATCCTGTTTCAGTCTTTAGACTGAAACAGGATCCGCACTATTCACCTCTCCCACAAAGGCGCACTTCTCGTGTCTGGCGCGAGTCCTACAAACCCAGGACGGACAGAGGCCCTGCACTTGCCACCCCAGAAAAATATCTCATCTCCAAGGACGGGTCCTTACGCTAACGGTTGAAAAGGGCTCCCGTTCTTGAAACGGTGGTGAAAGGACGGTGAAAGAATACTGAAAATAATCCTATCTTCCAAGGCTCCGGTGCCAGGTATGGGAAATACCAAGCTACCTGGGCCTCAGCAGAGGTTTCTCTGCGAAAAGCATCCTAGGCTTCAGGATGCAGAGACCGACCTCATGACTGTTACGGTGCAAAACGCTAAGGAAATGGCCAATAATTACCAACATACTGGTGATCACAAAAGAGTCAGGATGAAATCTGAAGCACCATCCACACTTTTCCCATCTCACGCAAATATGCACTTACCAACTCTGCAGGTAAGCAAACCAAAGGCAGGGCTGACAGAAGCCCCGCACTTACAACCCACCCAGAAATCTCAACTACCAGGCAGGATTCTGACGCTAATGCGAGAATCCTGCTCAGGTTCTGAACATGATGGCGAAACCACAGTGGAAGAATACCGAAAAGAACACTTTCTTTGCAGTCTCTAGCACCAACTATTGGAAATGCCATGTTTACTGGGCCTCGGCCTGCTTTCCTCTGTGAAAACTCCCCTATGCTTAAGGATTCAGAGACCAACCTTAGGACAGTTACGGGGAAAAGTGCTACGGAAAAATACCAAATAGTTCTCCACCTAGCGGTTCTTTCCAAAGTTGCGCCACACACCTCTCGGAAAGATCGTGTGACTGCGGCCTAGCCTTCCATTGGTCTGGAGAAGGAATCGCCGTTCCTAGCTGATGAATCAAATGATTCTGAAAGGAACGGTGAAAAGTGCGGATCCTGTTTCAGTCTTTAGACTGAAACAGGATCCGCACTATTCACCTCTCCCACAAAGGCGCACTTCTCGTGTCTGGCACGAGTCCCACAAACCCAGGACGGACAGAGGCCCTGCACTTGCCACCCCAGAAAAATATCTCATCTCCAAGGACGGGTCCTTACGCTAACGGTTGAAAAGGGCTCCCGTTCTTGAAACGGTGGTGAAAGCACCGTGAAAGAATACTGAAAACAATCCTATCTTCCAAGGCTCCGGTGCCAGGTATGGGAAATACCAAGTTACCTGGGCCTCAGCAGAGGTTTCTCTGCGAAAAGCATCCTAGGCTTCAGGATGCAGAGACCGACCTCATGACTGTTACGGTGCAAAACGCTATGGAAATGGCCAATAATTACCAACATACTGGTGATCTCAAAAGGGTCAGGATGAAATCTGAAGCACGATCCACACTTTTCCCATCTCACGCAAATATGCACTTACCAACTCTGCAGGTAAGCAAAC
Source organism: Lemur catta (assembly GCF_020740605.2). Lineage (NCBI taxonomy): Eukaryota > Metazoa > Chordata > Mammalia > Primates > Lemuridae > Lemur > Lemur catta. The sequence continues at coordinate 340,363 of NW_025423737.1, forward strand.
CAAAGGCAGGGCTGACAGAAGCCCCGCACTTACACCCCACCCAGAAATCTCAACTACCAGGCAGGATTCTGACGCTAATGCGAGAAACCTGCTCGGGTTCTGAACATCATGGCGAAACCACAGTGGAATACTACCGAAAAGAACACTTTCCTTGCAGTGTCTAGCACCAACTATTGGAAATGCCAAGTTTACTGGGCCTCGGCCTGCTATCCTCTGTGAAAACTCCCCTGTGCTTAAGGATGCAGAGACCAACCTTAGGACAGTTACGGGGAAAAGTGCTACGGAAAAATACCAAATAGTTCTCCACCTAGCGGTTCTTTCCAACGTTGCGCCACACACCTTTCGGAAAGATCGAGTGACTGCGGCCTAGCCTTCCATTGGTCTGGAGAAGGAATCGCCGTTCCTAGCTGATGAATCAAATGATTCTGAAAGGAACGGTGAAAAGTGCGGATCCTGTTTCAGTCATTAGACCGAAACAGGATCCGCACTATTCACCTCTCCCACAAAGGCGCACTTCTCGTGTCTGGCGCGAGTCCCACAAACCCAGGATGGACAGAGGCCCTGCACTTGCCACCCCAGAAAAATATCTCATCTCCAAGGAAGGGTCCTTACGCTAACGGTTGAAAAGGGCTCCCGTTCTTGAAACGGTGGTGAAAGCACCGTGAAAGAATACTGAAAACAATCCTATCTTCCAAGGCTCCGGTGCCAGGTATGGGAAATACCAAGTTACCTGGGCCTCAACAGAGGTTTCTCTGCGAAAAGCATCCTAGGCTTCAGGATGCAGAGACCGACCTCATGCCTGTTACGGTGCAAAACGCTATGGAAATGGCCAACAATTACCAACATACTGGTGATCTCAAAAGGGTCAGGATGAAATCTGAAGCACGATCCACACTTTTCCCATCTCACGCAAATATGCACTTACCAACTCTGCAGGTAAGCAAACCAAAGGCAGGGCTGACAGAAGCACCGCAATTACACCCCACCCAGAAATCTCAACTACCAGGCAGGATTCTGACGCTAATGCGAGAAACCTGCTCGGGTTCTGAACATCATGGTGAAACCACAGTGGAATAATACCGAAAAGAACACTTTCTTTGCAGTCTCTAGCACCAACTATTGGAAATGCCAAGTTTACTGGGCCTCGGCCTGCTTTCCTCTGTGAAAACTCCCCTGTGCTTAAGGATGCAGAGACCAACCTTAGGACAGTTACGGGGAAAAGTGCTACGGAAAAATACCAAATAGTACTCCACCTAGCGGTTCTTTCCAAAGTTGCGCCACACACCTCTCGGAAAGATCGAGTGACTGCGGCCTAGCCTTCGATTGGTCTGGAGAAGGAATAGCCGTCCCTAGCTGATCAATCAAATGATTCTGAAAGGAACGGTGAAAAGCGCGGATCCTGTTTCAGTCTTTAGACTGAAACAGGATCCGCACTATTCACCTCTCCCACAAAGGCGCACTTCTCGTGTCTGGCGCGAGTCCTACAAACCCAGGACGGACAGAGGCCCTGCACTTGCCACCCCAGAAAAATATCTCATCTCCAAGGACGGGTCCTTACGCTAACGGTTGAAAAGGGCTCCCGTTCTTGAAACGGTGGTGAAAGGACGGTGAAAGAATACTGAAAATAATCCTATCTTCCAAGGCTCCGGTGCCAGGTATGGGAAATACCAAGTTACCTGGGCCTCAACAGAGGTTTCTCTGCGAAAAGCATCCTAGGCTTCAGGATGCAGAGACCGACCTCATGCCTGTTACGGTGCAAAACGCTATGGAAATGGCCAACAATTACCAACATACTGGTGATCTCAAAAGGGTCAGGATGAAATCTGAAGCACGATCCACACTTTTCCCATCTCACGCAAATATGCACTTACCAACTCTGCAGGTAAGCAAACCAAAGGCAGGGCTGACAGAAGCCCCGCACTTACACCCCACCCAGAAATCTGAACTACCAGGCAGGATTCTGACGCTAATGCGAGAAACCTGCTCGGGTTCTGAACATCATGGTGAAACCACAGTGGAATAATACCGAAAAGAACACTTTCTTTGCAGTCTCTAGCACCAACTATTGGAAATGCCAAGTTTACTGGGCCTCGGCCTGCTTTCCTCTGTGAAAACTCCCCTGTGCTTAAGGATGCAGAGACCAACCTTAGGACAGTTACGGGGAAAAGTGCTACGGAAAAATACCAAATAGTTCTCCACCTAGCGGTTCTTTCCAAAGTTGCGTCACACACCTCTCGGAAAGATCGAGTGACTGCGGCCTAGCCTTTGATTGGTCTGGAGAAGGAATCGCCGTCCCTAGCTGACTAATGAAATGATTCTGAAAGGAACGGTGAAAAGTGCGGATCCTGTTTCAGTCATTAGACTGAAACAGGATCCGCACTATTCACCTCTCCCACAAAGGCGCACTTCTCGTGTCTGGCGCGAGTCCCACAAACCCAGGACGGACAGAGGCCCTGCACTTGCCACCCCAGAAAAATATCTCATCCCCAAGGAAGGGTCCTTACGCTAACGGTTGAAAAGGGCTCCCGTTCTTGAAACGGTGGTGAAAGGACGGTGAAAGAATACTGAAAACAATACTATCTTCCAAGGCTCCAGTGCCAGGTATTGGAGGTACCAAGTTACCTGGGCCTCAACAGAGGTTTCTCTGCGAAAAGCATCCTAGGTTTCAGGATGCAGAGACCGACCTCATGACTGTTACGGTGCAAAACGGTATGGAAATGGCCAATAATTACCAACATACTGGTGATCACAAAAGAGTCAGGATGAAATCTGAAGCACGATCCACACTTTTCCCATCTCACGCAAATATGCACTTACCAACTCTGCAGGTAAGCAAACCAAAGGCAGGGCTGACAGAAGCCCCGCACTTACACCCCACCCAGAAATCTCAACTACCAGGCAGGATTCTGACGCTAATGCGAGAAACCTGCTCGGGTTCTGAACATGATGGCGAAACCACAGTGGAATAATACTGAAAAGAACACTTTCTTTGCAGTCTCTAGCACCAACTATTGGCAATGCCAAGTTTACTGGGCCTCGGCCTGCTTTCCTCTGTGAAAACTCCCCTATGCTTAAGGATGCAGAGACCAACCTTAGGACAGTTACGGGGAAAAGTGCTACGGAAAAATACCAAATAGTTCTCCACCTAGCGGTTCTTTCCAAAGTTGCGCCACACACCTCTCGGAAAGATCGTGTGACTGCGGCCTAGCCTTCCATTGGTCTGGAGAAGGAATCGCCGTTCCTAGCTGATGAATCAAATGATTCTGAAAGGAACGGTGAAAAGTGCGGATCCTGTTTCAGTCTAAAGACTGAAACAGGATCCGCACTATTCACCTCTCCCACAAAGGCGCACTTCTCGTGTCTGGCGCGAGTCCCACAAACCCAGGACGGACAGAGGCCCTGCACTTGCCACCCCAGAAAAATATCTCATCTCCAAGGAAGGGTCCTTACACTAACGGTTGAAAAGGGCTCCCGTTCTTGAAACGGTGGTGAAAGCACCGTGAAAGAATACTGAAAACAATCCTATCTTCCAAGGCTCCGGTGCCAGGTATGGGAAATACCAAGTTACCTGGGCCTCAGCAGAGGTTTCTCTGCGAAAAGCATCCTAGGCTTCAGGATGCAGAGACCGACCTCATGCCTGTTACGGTGCAAAACGCCATGGAAATGGCCAATGATTACCAACATACTGGTGATCTCAAAAGGGTCAGGATGAAATCTGAAGCACGATCCACACTTTTCCCATCTCACGCAAATATGCACTTACCAACTCTCCAGGTAAGCAAACCAAAGGCAGGGCTGACAGAAGCCCCGCACTTACACAACACCCAGAAATCTCAACTACCAGGCAGGATTCTGACGCTAATGCGAGAAACCTCCTCGGGTTCTGAACATCATGGCGAAACCACAGTGGAATACTACCGAAAAGAACACTTTCTTTGCAGTCTCTAGCACCAACTATTGGAAATGCCAAGTTTACTGGGCCTCGGCCTGCTTTCCTCTGTGAAAACTCCCCTGTGCTTAAGGATGCAGAGACCAACCTTAGGACAGTTACGGGGAAACGTGCTACGGAAAAATACCAAATAGTTCTCCACCTAGCGGTTCTTTCCAAAGTTGCGCCACACACCTCTCGGAAAGATCCAGTGACTACGGCCTAGCCTTCCATTGGTCTGGAGAAGGAATCGCCGTTCCTAGCTGATGAATCAAATGATTCTGAAAGGAACGGTGAAAAGTGCGGATCCTGTTTCAGTCTAAAGACTGAAACAGGATCCGCACTATTCACCTCTCCCACAAAGGCGCACTTCTCGTGTCTGGCGCGAGTCCCACAAACCCAGGATGGACAGAGGCCCTGCACTTGCCACCCCAGAAAAATATCTCATCTCCAAGGAAGGGTCCTTACGCTAACGGTTGAAAAGGGCTCCCGTTCTTGAAACGGTGGTGAAAGCACCGTGAAAGAATACTGAAAACAATCCTATCTTCCAAGGCTCCGGTGCCAGGTATGGGAAATACCAAGTTACCTGGGCCTCAGCAGAGGTTTCTCTGCGAAAAGCATCCTAGGCTTCAGGATGCAGAGACCGACCTCATGACTGTTACGGTGCAAAACGCTATGGAAATGGCCAATAATTACCAACATACTGGTGATCTCAAAAGGGTCAGGATGAAATCTGAAGCATGATCCACACTTTTCCCATCTCACGCAAATATGCACTTACCAACTCTGCAGGTAAGCAAACCAAAGGCAGGGCTGACAGAAGCCCCGCACTTACACCCCACCCAGAAATCTCAACTACCAGGCAGGATTCTGACGCTAATGTGAGAAACCTGCTCGGGTTCTGAACATCATGGCGAAACCACAGTGGAATACTACCGAAAAGAACACTTTCCTTGCAGTCTCTAGCACCAACTATTGGAAATGCCAAGTTTACTGGGCCTCGGCCTGCTTTCCTCTGTGAAAACTCCCCTGTGCTTAAGGATGCAGAGACCAACCTTAGGACAGTTGCGGGGAAAAGTGCTACGGAAAAATACCAAATAGTTCTCCACCTACCGGTTCTTTCCAAAGCTGCGGCACACACCACTCCGAAAGATCCAGTGACTGCGGCCTAGCCTTCCATTGGTCTGGAGAAGGAATCGCCGTTCCTAGCTGATGAATCAAATGATTCTGAAAGGAACGGTGAAAAGTGCGGATCCTGTTTCAGTCTAAAGACTGAAACAGAATCCGCACTATTCACCTCTCCCACAAAGGCGCACTTCTCGTGTCTGGCGCGAGTCCCACAAACCCAGGACGGACAGAGGCCCTGCACTTGCCACCCCAGAAAAATATCTCATCTCCAAGGAAGGGTCCTTACACTAACGGTTGAAAAGGGCTCCCGTTATTGAAACGGTGGTGAAAGCACCGTGAAAGAATACTGAAAACAATCCTATCTTCCAAGGCTCCGGTGCCAGGTATGGGAAATACCAAGTTACCTGGGCCTCAGCAGAGGTTTCTCTGCGAAAAGCATCCTAGGCTTCAGGATGCAGAGACCGACCTCATGCCTGTTACGGTGCAAAACGCCATGGAAATGGCCAATGATTACCAACATACTGGTGATCTCAAAAGGGTCAGGATGAAATCTGAAGCACGATCCACACTTTTCCCATCTCACGCAAATATGCACTTACCAACTCTCCAGGTAAGCAAACCAAAGGCAGGGCTGACAGAAGCCCCGCACTTACACTACACCCAGAAATCTCAACTACCAGGCAGGATTCTGACGCTAATGCGAGAAACCTCCTCGGGTTCTGAACATCATGGCGAAACCACAGTGGAATACTACCGAAAAGAACACTTTCTTTGCAGTCTCTAGCACCAACTATTCGAAATGCCAAGTTTACTGGGCCTCGGCCTGCTTTCCTCTGTGAAAACTCCCCTGTGCTTAAGGATGCAGAGACCAACCTTAGGACAGTTACGGGGAAAAGTGCTACGGAAAAATACCAAATAGTTCTCCACCTAGCGGTTCTTTCCAAAGTTGCGCCACACACCTCTCGGAAAGATCGAGTGACTGCGGCCTAGCCTTCGATTGGTCTGGAGAAGGAATCGTCGTCCCTAGCTGATCAATCAAATGATTCTGAAAGGAACGGTGAAAAGCGCGGATCCAGTTTCAGTCTAAAGACTGAAACAGGATCCGCACTATTCACCTCTCCCACAAAGGCGCACTTCTCGTGTCTGGCGCGAGTCCCAAAAACCCAGGACGGACAGAGGCCCTGCACTTGCCACCCCAGAAAAATATCTCATCTCCAAGGACGGGTCCTTACGCTAACGGTTGAAAAGGGCTCCCGTTCTTGAAACGGTGGTGAAAGGACGGTGAAAGAATACTGAAAATAATCCTATCTTCCAAGGCTCCGGTGCCAGGTATGGGAAATACCAAGTTACCTGGGCCTCAGCAGAGGTTTCTCTGCGAAAAGCATCCTAGGCTTCAGGATACAGAGACCGACCTCATGACTGTTACGGTGCAAAACGCTATGGAAATGGCCAATAATTACCAACATACTGGTGATCACAAAAGAGTCAGGATGAAATCTGAAGCACGATCCACACTTTTCCCATCTCACGCAAATATGCACTTACCAACTCTGCAGGTAAGCAAACCAAAGGCAGGGCTGACAGAAGCCCCGCACTTACAACCCACCCAGAAATCTCAACTACCAGGCAGGATTCTGACGCTAATGCGAGAAACCTGCTCAGGTTCTGAACATCATGGCGAAACCACAGTGGAAGAATACCGAAAAGAACACTTTCTTTGCAGTCTCTAGCACCAACTATTGGCAATGCCAAGTTTACTGGGCCTCGGCCTGCTTTCCTGTGTGAAAACTCCCCTGTGCTTAAGGATGCAGAGACCAACCTTAGGACAGTTACGGGGAAAAGTGCTACGGAAAAATACCAAATAGTTCTCCACCTAGCGGTTCTTTCCAAAGTTGCGCCACACACCTCTCGGAAAGATCGAGTGACTGCGGCCTAGCCTTCCATTGGTCTGGAGAAGGAATCGCCGTTCCTAGCTGATGAATCAAATGATTCTGAAAGGAACGGTGAAAAGTGCGGATCCTGTTTCAGTCATTAGACTGAAACAGGATCCGCACTATTCACCTCTCCCACAAAGGCGCACTTCTCGTGTCTGGCGCGAGTCCCACAAACCCAGGACGGACAGAGCCCCTGCACTTGTCACCCCAGAAAAATATCTCATCTCCAAGGAAGGGTCCTTACGCTAACGGTTGAAAAGGGCTCCCGTTCTTGAAACGGTGGTGAAAGGACGGTGAAAGAATACTGAAAACAATACTATCTTCCAAGGCTCCAGTGCCAGGTATTGGAGATACCAAGTTACCTGGGCCTCAGCAGAGGTTACTCTGCGAAAAGCATCCTAGGCTTCAGGATGCAGAGACCGACCTCATGCCTGTTACGGTGCAAAACGCTATGGAAATGGCCAACAATTACCAACATACTGGTGATCTCAAAAGGGTCAGGATGAAATCTGAAGCACGATCCACACTTTTCCCATCTCACGCAAATATGCACTTACCAACTCTGCAGGTAAGCAAACCAAAGGCAGGGCTGACAGAAGCCCCGCAATTACACCCCACCCAGAAATCTCAACTACCAGGCAGGATTCTGATGCTAATGCGAGAAACCTGCTCGGGTTCTGAACATCATGGTGAATCCACAGTGGAATAATACCGAAAAGAACACTTTCTTTGCAGTCTCTAGCACCAACTATTGGAAATGCCAAGTTTACTGGGCCTCGGCCTGCTTTCCTCTGTGAAAACTCCCCTATGCTTAAGGATGCAGAGACCAACCTTAGGACAGTTACGGGGAAAAGTGCTACGGAAAAATACCAAATAGTTCTCCACCTAGCGGTTCTTTCCAAAGTTGCGGCACACACCACTCCGAAAGATCCAGTGACTGCGGCCTAGCCTTCCATTGGTCTGGAGAAGGAATCGCCGTTCCTAGCTGATGAATCAAATGATTCTGAAAGGAACGGTGAAAAGTGCGGATCCTGTTTCAGTCTAAAGACTGAAACAGAATCCGCACTATTCACCTCTCCCACAAAGGCGCACTTCTCGTGTCTGGCGCGAGTCCCACAAACCCAGGACGGACAGAGGCCCTGCACTTGCCACCCCAGAAAAATATCTCATCTCCAAGGAAGGGTCCTTACACTAACGGTTGAAAAGGGCTCCCGTCATTGAAACGGTGGTGAAAGCACCGTGAAAGAATACTGAAAACAATCCTATCTTCCAAGGCTCCGGTGCCAGGTATGGGAAATACCAAGTTACCTGGGCCTCAGCAGAGGTTTCTCTGCGAAAAGCATCCTAGGCTTCAGGATGCAGAGACCGACCTCATGCCTGTTACGGTGCAAAACGCCATGGAAATGGCCAATGATTACCAACATACTGGTGATCTCAAAAGGGTCAGGATGAAATCTGAAGCACGATCCACACTTTTCCCATCTCACACAAATATGCACTTACCAACTCTCCAGGTAAGCAAACCAAAGGCAGGGCTGACAGAAGCCCCGCACTTACACTACACCCAGAAATCTCAACTACCAGGCAGGATTCTGACGCTAATGCGAGAAACCTCCTCGGGTTCTGAACATCATGGCGAAACCACAGTGGAATACTACCGAAAAGAACACTTTCTTTGCAGTCTCTAGCACCAACTATTCGAAATGCCAAGTTTACTGGGCCTCGGCCTGCTTTCCTCTGTGAAAACTCCCCTGTGCTTAAGGATGCAGAGACCAACCTTAGGACAGTTACGGGGAAAAGTGCTACGGAAAAATACCAAATAGTTCTCCACCTAGCGGTTCTTTCCAAAGTTGCGCCACACACCTCTCGGAAAGATCGAGTGACTGCGGCCTAGCCTTCCATTGGTCTGGAGAAGGAATCGCCGTTCCTAGCTGATGAATCAAATGATTCTGAAAGGAACGGTGAAAAGTGCGGATCCTGTTTCAGTCTTTAGACTGAAACAGGATCCGCACTATTCACCTCTCCCACAAAGGCGCACTTCTCGTGTCTGGCGCGAGTCCCACAAACCCAGGACGGACAGAGGCCCTGCACTTGCCACCGCAGAAAAATATCTGATCTCCAAGGAAGGGTCCTTACGCTAATGGTTGAAAAGGGCTCCCGTTCTTGAAACGGTGGTGAAAGGACGGTGGAAGAATACTGAAAACAATACTATCTTCCAAGGCTCCAGTGCCAGGTATTGGAGATACCAAGTTATCTGGGCCTCAACAGAGGTTTCTCTGCGAAAAGCATCCTAGGCTTCAGGATGCAGAGACCGACCTCATGCCTGTTACGGTGCAAAACGCTATGGAAATGGCCAACAATTACCAACATACTGGTGATCTCAAAAGGGTCAGGATGAAATCTGAAGCACGATCCACACTTTTCCCATCTCACGCAAATATGCACTTACCAACTCTGCAGGTAAGCAAACCAAAGGCAGGGCTGACAGAAGCCCCGCAATTACACCCCACCCAGAAATCTCAACTACCAGGCAGGATTCTGACGCTAATGCGAGAAACCTGCTCGGGTTCTGAACATGATGGTGAAACCACAGTGGAATAATACCGAAAAGAACACTTTCTTTGCAGTCTCTAGCACCAACTATTGGCAATGCCAAGTTTACTGGGCCTCGGCCTGCTTTCCTCTGTGTAAACTCCCCTGTGCTTAAGGATGCAGAGACCGACCTTAGGACAGTTACGGGGAAAAGTGCTACGGAAAAATAACAAATAGTTCTCCACCTAGCGGTTCTTTCCAAAGTTGCGCCACACACCTCTCGGAAAGGTCGAGTGACTGCGGCCTAGCCTTCGATTGGTCTGGAGAAAGAATCGCCGTCCCTAGCTGATCAATCAAATGATTCTGAAAGGAACGGTGAAAAGCGCGGATCCTGTTTCAGTCTTTAGACTGAAACAGGATCCGCACACCTCTCCCACAAAGGCGCACTTCTCGTGTCTGGCGCGAGTCCCACAAACCCAGGACGGACAGAGGCCCTGCACTTGCCACCCCAGAAAAATATCTCATCTCCAAGGAAGGGTCCTTACGCTAACGGTTGAAAAGGGCTCCCGTTCTTGAAACGGTGGTGAAAGGACGGTGAAAGAATACTGAAAATAATCCTATCTTCCAAGGCTCCGGTGCCAGGTATGGGAAATACCAAGTTACCTGGGCCTCAGCAGAGGTTTCTCTGCGAAAAGCATCCTAGGCTTCAGGATGCAGAGACCGACCTCATGACTGTTACGGTGCAAAACGGTATGGAAATGGCCAATAATTACCAACATACTGGTGATCACAAAAGAGTCAGGATGAAATCTGAAGCACGATCCACACTTTTCCCATCTCACGCAAATATGCACTTACCAACTCTGCAGGTAAGCAAACCAAAGGCAGGGCTGACAGAAGCCCCGCACTTACACCCCACCCAGAAATCTCAACTACCAGGCAGGTTTCTGACGCTAATGCGAGAAACCTGCTCGGGTTCTGAACATCATGGCGAAACCACAGTGGAATACTACCGAAAAGAACACTTTCCTTGCAGTCTGTAGCACCAACTATTGGAAATGCCAAGTTTACTTTGCCTCGGCCTGCTTTCCTCTGTGAAAACTCCCCTGTGCTTAAAGATGCAGAGACCAACCTTAGGACAGTTACGGGGAAAAGTGCTACGGAAAAATACCAAATAGTTCTCCACCTAGCGGTTCTTTCCAAAGTTGCGCCACACACCTCTCGGAAAGATCCAGTGACTGCGGCCTAGCCTTCCATTGGTCTGGAGAAGGAATCGCCGTTCCTAGCTGATGAATCAAATGATTCTGAAAGGAACGGTGAAAAGTGCGGATCCTGTTTCAGTCATTAGACTGAAACAGGATCCGCACTATTCACCTCTCCCACAAAGGCGCACTTCTCGTGTCTGGCGCGAGTCCCACAAACCCAGGATGGACAGAGGCCCTGCACTTGCCACCCCAGAAAAATATCTCATCTCCAAGGAAGGGTCCTTACGCTAACGGTTGAAAAGGGCTCCCGTTCTTGAAACGGTGGTGAAAGCACCGTGAAAGAATACTGAAAACAATCCTATCTTCCAAGGCTCCGGTGCCAGGTATGGGAAATACCAAGTTACCTGGGCCTCAGCAGAGGTTTCTCTGCGAAAAGCATCCTAGCCTTCAGGATGCAGAGACCGACCTCATGACTGTTACGGTGCAAAACGCTATGGAAATGGCCAATAATTACCAACATACTGGTGATCTCAAAAGGGTCAGGATGAAATCTGAAGCACGATCCACACTTTTCCCATCTCACGGAAATATGCACTTACCAACTCTGCAGGTAAGCAAACCAAAGGCAGGGCTGACAGAAGCCCTGCACTTACACCCCACCCAGAAATCTCAACTACCAGGCAGGATTCTGACGCTAATGCGAGAAACCTGCTCGGGTTCTGAACATCATGGCGAAACCACAGTGGAATACTACCGAAAAGAACACTTTCCTTGCAGTCTCTAGCACCAACTATTGGAAATGCCAAGTTTACTGGGCCTCGGCCTGCTTTCCTCTGTGAAAACTCCCCTGTGCTTAAGGATGCAGAGACCAACCTTAGGACAGTTACGGGGAAAAGTGCTACGGAAAAATACCAAATAGTTCTCCACCTAGCGGTTCTTTCCAAAGTTGCGCCACACACCTCTCGGAAAGATCCAGTGACTGCGGCCTAGCCTTCCATTGGTCTGGAGAAGGAATCGCCGTTCCTAGCTGATGATTCAAATGATTCTGAAAGGAACGGTGAAAAGTGCGGATCCTGTTTCAGTCTTTAGACTGAAACAGGATCCGCACTATTCACCTCTCCCACAAAGGCGCACTTCTCGTGTCTGGCGCGAGTCCCAAAAACCCAGGACGGACAGAGGCCCTGCACTTGCCACCCCAGAAAAATATCTCATCTCCAAGGAAGGGTCCTTACGCTAACGGTTGAAAAGGGCTCCCGTTCTTGAAACGGTGGTGAAAGGACGGTGAAAGAATACTGAAAACAATCCTATCTTCCAAGGCTCCGGTGCCAGGTATGGGAAATACCAAGTTACCTGGGCCTCAGCAGAGGTTTCTCTGCGAAAAGCATCCTAGGCTTCAGGATGCAGAGACCGACCTCATGACTGTTACGGTGCAAAACGCTATGGAAATGGCCAATAATTACCAACATACTGGTGATCTCAAAAGGGTCAGGATGAAATCTGAAGCACGATCCACACTTTTCCCATCTCACGCAAATATGCACTTACCAACTCTGCAGGTAAGCAAACCAAAGGCAGGGCTGACAGAAGCCCCGCACTTACACCCCACCCAGAAATCTCAACTACCAGGCAGGATTCTGACGCTAATGCGAGAAACCTGCTCGGGTTCTGAACATCATGGCGAAACCACAGTGGAATACTACCGAAAAGAACACTTTCCTTGCAGTCTCTAGCACCAACTATTGGAAATGCCAAGTTTACTGGGCCTCGGCCTGCTTTCCTCTGTGAAAACTCCCCTGTGCTTAAGGATGCAGAGACCAACCTTAGGACAGTTACGGGGAAAAGTGCTACGGAAAAATACCAAATAGTTCTCCACCTAGCGGTTCTTTCCAACGTTGCGCCACACACCTCTCGGAAAGATCGAGTGACTGCGGCCTAGCCTTCCATTGGTCTGGAGAAGGAATCGCCGTTCCTAGCTGATGAATCAAATGATTCTGAAAGGAACGGTGAAAAGTGCGGATCCTGTTTCAGTCATTAGACTGAAACAGGATCCGCACTATTCACCTCTCCCACAAAGGCGCACTTCTCGTGTCTGGCGCGAGTCCCACAAACCCAGGACGGACAGAGCCCCTGCACTTGCCACCCCAGAAAAATATCTCATCTCCAAGGAAGGGTCCTTACGCTAACGGTTGAAAAGGGCTCCCGTTCTTGAAACGGTGGTGAAAGGACGGTGAAAGAATACTGAAAACAATACTATCTTAGAAGGCTCCAGTGCCAGGTATTGGAGATACCAAGTTACCTGGGCCTCAACAGAGGTTTCTCTGCGAAAAGCATCCTAGGCTTCAGGATGCAGAGACCGACCTCATGCCTGTTACGGTGCAAAACGCTATGGAAATGGCCAACAATTACCAACATACTGGTGATCTCAAAAGGGTCAGGATGAAATCTGAAGCACGATCCACACTTTTCCCATCTCACGCAAATATGCACTTACCAACTCTGCAGGTAAGCAAACCAAAGGCAGGGCTGACAGAAGCCCCGCACTTACACAACACCCAGAAATCTCAACTACCAGGCAGGTTTCTGACGCTAATGCGAGAAACCTGCTCGGGTTCTGAACATCATGGCGAAACCACAGTGGAATACTACCGAAAAGAACACTTTCCTTGCAGTCTCTACCACCAACTATTGGAAATGCCAAGTTTACTGGGCCTCGGCCTGCTTTCCTCTGTGAAAACTCCCCTGTGCTTAAAGATGCAGAGACCAACCTTAGGACAGTTACGGGGAAAAGTGCTACGGAAAAATACCAAATAGTTCTCCACCTAGCGGTTCTTTCCAAAGTTGCGCCACACACCTCTCGGAAAGATCCAGTGACTGCGGCCTAGCCTTCCATTGGTCTGGAGAAGGAATCGCCGTTCCTAGCTGATGAATCAAATGATTCTGAAAGGAACGGTGAAAAGTGCGGATCCTGTTTCAGTCATTAGACTGAAACAGGATCCGCACTATTCACCTCTCCCACAAAGGCGCACTTCTCGTGTCTGGCGCGAGTCCCACAAACCCAGGATGGACAGAGGCCCTGCACTTGCCACCCCAGAAAAATATCTCATCTCCAAGGAAGGGTCCTTACGCTAACGGTTGAAAAGGGCTCCCGTTCTTGAAACGGTGGTGAAAGCACCGTGAAAGAATACTGAAAACAATCCTATCTTCCAAGGCTCCGGTGCCAGGTATGGGAAATACCAAGTTACCTGGGCCTCAGCAGAGGTTTCTCTGCGAAAAGCATCCTAGCCTTCAGGATGCAGAGACCGACCTCATGACTGTTACGGTGCAAAACGCTATGGAAATGGCCAATAATTACCAACATACTGGTGATCTCAAAAGGGTCAGGATGAAATCTGAAGCACGATCCACACTTTTCCCATCTCACGGAAATATGCACTTACCAACTCTGCAGGTAAGCAAACCAAAGGCAGGGCTGACAGAAGCCCTGCACTTACACCCCACCCAGAAATCTCAACTACCAGGCAGGATTCTGACGCTAATGCGAGAAACCTGCTCGGGTTCTGAACATCATGGCGAAACCACAGTGGAATACTACCGAAAAGAACACTTTCCTTGCAGTCTCTAGCACCAACTATTGGAAATGCCAAGTTTACTGGGCCTCGGCCTGCTTTCCTCTGTGAAAACTCCCCTGTGCTTAAGGATGCAGAGACCAACCTTAGGACAGTTACGGGGAAAAGTGCTACGGAAAAATACCAAATAGTTCTCCACCTAGCGGTTCTTTCCAAAGTTGCGCCACACACCTCTCGGAAAGATCCAGTGACTGCGGCCTAGCCTTCCATTGGTCTGGAGAAGGAATCGCCGTTCCTAGCTGATGATTCAAATGATTCTGAAAGGAACGGTGAAAAGTGCGGATCCTGTTTCAGTCTTTAGACTGAAACAGGATCCGCACTATTCACCTCTCCCACAAAGGCGCACTTCTCGTGTCTGGCGCGAGTCCCAAAAACCCAGGACGGACAGAGGCCCTGCACTTGCCACCCCAGAAAAATATCTCATCTCCAAGGAAGGGTCCTTACGCTAACGGTTGAAAAGGGCTCCCGTTCTTGAAACGGTGGTGAAAGGACGGTGAAAGAATACTGAAAACAATCCTATCTTCCAAGGCTCCGGTGCCAGGTATGGGAAATACCAAGTTACCTGGGCCTCAGCAGAGGTTTCTCTGCGAAAAGCATCCTAGGCTTCAGGATGCAGAGACCGACCTCATGACTGTTACGGTGCAAAACGCTATGGAAATGGCCAATAATTACCAACATACTGGTGATCTCAAAAGGGTCAGGATGAAATCTGAAGCACGATCCACACTTTTCCCATCTCACGCAAATATGCACTTACCAACTCTGCAGGTAAGCAAACCAAAGGCAGGGCTGACAGAAGCCCCGCACTTACACCCCACCCAGAAATCTCAACTACCAGGCAGGATTCTGACGCTAATGCGAGAAACCTGCTCGGGTTCTGAACATCATGGCGAAACCACAGTGGAATACTACCGAAAAGAACACTTTCCTTGCAGTCTCTAGCACCAACTATTGGAAATGCCAAGTTTACTGGGCCTCGGCCTGCTTTCCTCTGTGAAAACTCCCCTGTGCTTAAGGATGCAGAGACCAACCTTAGGACAGTTACGGGGAAAAGTGCTACGGAAAAATACCAAATAGTTCTCCACCTAGCGGTTCTTTCCAACGTTGCGCCACACACCTCTCGGAAAGATCGAGTGACTGCGGCCTAGCCTTCCATTGGTCTGGAGAAGGAATCGCCGTTCCTAGCTGATGAATCAAATGATTCTGAAAGGAACGGTGAAAAGTGCGGATCCTGTTTCAGTCATTAGACTGAAACAGGATCCGCACTATTCACCTCTCCCACAAAGGCGCACTTCTCGTGTCTGGCGCGAGTCCCACAAACCCAGGACGGACAGAGCCCCTGCACTTGCCACCCCAGAAAAATATCTCATCTCCAAGGAAGGGTCCTTACGCTAACGGTTGAAAAGGGCTCCCGTTCTTGAAACGGTGGTGAAAGGACGGTGAAAGAATACTGAAAACAATACTATCTTAGAAGGCTCCAGTGCCAGGTATTGGAGATACCAAGTTACCTGGGCCTCAACAGAGGTTTCTCTGCGAAAAGCATCCTAGGCTTCAGGATGCAGAGACCGACCTCATGCCTGTTACGGTGCAAAACGCTATGGAAATGGCCAACAATTACCAACATACTGGTGATCTCAAAAGGGTCAGGATGAAATCTGAAGCACGATCCACACTTTTCCCATCTCACGCAAATATGCACTTACCAACTCTGCAGGTAAGCAAACCAAAGGCAGGGCTGACAGAAGCCCCGCACTTACACAACACCCAGAAATCTCAACTACCAGGCAGGATTCTGACGCTAATGCGAGAAACCTGCTCGGGTTCTGAACATCATGGCGAAACCACAGTGGAATACTACCGAAAAGAACACTTTCCTTGCAGTCTCTACCACCAACTATTGGAAATGCCAAGTTTACTGGGCCTCGGCCTGCTTTCCTCTGTGAAAACTCCCCTGTGCTTAAGGATGCAGAGACCAACCTTAGGACAGTTACGGGGAAAAGTGCTACGGAAAAATACCAAATAGTTCTCCACCTAGCGGTTCTTTCCAACGTTGCGCCACACACCTCTCGGAAAGATCCAGTGACTGCGGCCTAGCCTTCCATTGGTCTGGAGAAGGAATCGCCGTTCCTAGCTGATGAATCAAATTATTCTGAAAGGAACGGTGAAAAGTGCGGATCCTGTTTCAGTCTAAAGACTGAAACAGGATCCGCACTATTCACCTCTCCCACAAAGGCGCACTTCTCGTGTCTGGCGCGAGTCCCACAAACCCAGGATGGACAGAGGCCCTGCACTTGCCACCCCAGAAAAATATCTCATCTCCAAGGAAGGGCCCTTACGCTAACGGTTGAAAAGGGCTCCCGTTCTTGAAACGGTGGTGAAAGCACCGTGAAAGAATACTGAAAACAATCCTATCTTCCAAGGCTCCGGTGCCAGGTATGGGAAATACCAAGTTACCTGGGCCTCAACAGAGGTTTCTCTGCGAAAAGCATCCTAGGCTTCAGGATGCAGAGACCGACCTCATGACTGTTACGGTGCAAAACGCTATGGAAATGGCCAATAATTACCAACATACTGGTGATCTCAAAAGGGTCAGGATGAAATCTGAAGCACGATCCACACTTTTCCCATCTCACGCAAATATGCACTTACCAACTCTGCAGGTAAGCAAACCAAAGGCAGGGCTGACAGAAGCCCCGCACTTACACCCCACCCAGAAATCTCAACTACCAGGCAGGATTCTGACGCTAATGTGAGAAACCTGCTCGGGTTCTGAACATCATGGCGAAACCACAGTGGAATACTACCGAAAAGAACACTTTCCTTGCAGTCTCTAGCACCAACTATTGGAAATGCCAAGTTTACTGGGCCTCGGCCTGCTTTCCTCTGTGAAAACTCCCCTGTGCTTAAGGATGCAGAGACCAACCTTAGGACAGTTACGGGGAAAAGTGCTACGGAAAAATACCAAATAGTTCTCCACCTAGCGGTTCTTTCCAAAGTTGTGCCACACACCTCTCGGAAAGATCGAGTGACTGCGGCCTAGCCTTCGATTGGTCTGGA
The DNA here is from genome assembly GCF_020740605.2 of Lemur catta. Classification (NCBI taxonomy): domain Eukaryota; kingdom Metazoa; phylum Chordata; class Mammalia; order Primates; family Lemuridae; genus Lemur; species Lemur catta. The sequence goes on from NW_025423737.1 coordinate 357,773, forward strand.
GAAGGAATCGCCGTCCCTAGCTGATGAATCAAATGATTCTGAAAGGAACGGTGAAAAGCGCGGATCCTGTTTCAGTCTTTAGACTGAAACAGGATCCGCACTATTCACCTCTCCCACAAAGGCGCACTTCTCGTGTCTGGCGCGAGTCCTACAAACCCAGGACGGACAGAGGCCCTGCACTTGCCACCCCAGAAAAATATCGCATCTCCAAGGACGGGTCCTTACGCTAACGGTTGAAAAGGGCTCCCGTTCTTGAAACGGTGGTGAAAGGACGGTGAAAGAATACTGAAAATAATCCTATCTTCCAAGGCTCCGGTGCCAGGTATGGGAAATACCAAGTTACCAGGGCCTCAGCAGAGGTTTCTCTGCGAAAAGCATCCTAGGCTTCAGGATGCAGAGACCGACCTCATGACTGTTACGGTGCAAAACGCTATGGAAATGGCCAATAATTACCAACATACTGGTGATCACAAAAGAGTCAGGATGAAATCTGAAGCACGATCCACACTTTTCCCATCTCACGCAAATACGCACTTACCAACTCTGCAGGTAAGCAAACCAAAGGCAGGGCTGACAGAAGCCCCGCACTTACAACCCACCCAGAAATCTCAACTACCAGGCAGGATTCTGACGCTAATGCGAGAAACCTGCTCAGGTTCTGAACATGATGGCGAAACCACAGTGGAAGAATACCGAAAAGAACACTTTCTTTGCAGTCTCTAGCACCAACTATTGGCAATGCCAAGTTTACTGGGCCTCGGCCTGCTTTCCTCTGTGAAAACTCCCCTATGCTTAAGGATTCAGAGACCAACCTTAGGACAGTTACGGGGAAAAGTGCTACGGAAAAATACCAAATAGTTCTCCACCTAGCGGTTCTTTCCAAAGTTGCGCCACACACCTCTCGGAAAGATCGTGTGACTGCGGCCTAGCCTTCCATTGGTCTGGAGAAGGAATCGCCGTTCCTAGCTGATGAATCAAATGATTCTGAAAGGAACGGTGAAAAGTGCGGATCCTGTTTCAGTCTTTAGACTGAAACAGGATCCGCACTATTCACCTCTCCCACACAGGCGCACTTCTCGTGTCTGGCGCGAGTCCCACAAACCCAGGACGGACAGAGGCCCTGCACTTGCCACCCCAGAAAAATATCTCATCTCCAAGGACGGGTCCTTACGCTAACGGTTGAAAAGGGCTCCCGTTCTTGAAACGGTGGTGAAAGCACCGTGAAAGAATACTGAAAACAATCCTATCTTCCAAGGCTCCGGTGCCAGGTATGGGAAATACCAAGTTACCTGGGCCACAGCAGAGGTTTCTCTGCGAAAAGCATCCTAGGCTTCAGGATGCAGAGACCGACCTCATGCCTGTTACGGTGCAAAACGCTATGGAAATGGCCAACAATTACCAACATACTGGTGATCTCAAAAGGGTCAGGATGAAATCTGAAGCACGATCCACACTTTTCCCATCTCACGCAAATATGCACTTACCAACTCTGCAGGTAAGCAAACCAAAGGCAGGGCTGACAGAAGTCCCGCACTTACACCCCACCCAGAAATCTCATCTACCAGGCAGGATTCTGACGCTAATGTGAGAAACCTGCTCGGGTTCTGAACATCATGGCGAAACCACAGTGGAATACTACCGAAAAGAACACTTTCCTTGCAGTCTCTAGCACCAACTATTGGAAATGCCAAGTTTACTGGGCCTCGGCCTGCTTTCCTCTGTGAAAACTCCCCTGTGCTTAAGGATGCAGAGACCAACCATAGGACAGTTACGGGGAAAAGTGCTACGGAAAAATACCAAATAGTTCTCCACCTAGCGGTTCTTTCCAAAGTTGCGCCACACACCTCTCGGAAAGATCGAGTGACTGCGGCCTAGCCTTCCATTGGTCTGGAGAAGGAATCGCCGTTCCTAGCTGATGATTCAAATGATTCTGAAAGGAACGGTGAAAAGTGCGGATCCTGTTTCAGTCTTTAGACTGAAACAGGATCCGCACTATTTACCTCTCCCACAAAGGCGCACTTCTCGTGTCAGGCGCGAGTCCCACAAACCCAGGACGGACAGAGGCCCTGCACTTGCCACCCCAGAAAAATATCTCATCTCCAAGGAAGGGTCCTTACGCTAACGGTTGAAAAGGGCTCCCGTTCTTGAAACGGTGGTGAAAGCACCGTGAAAGAATACTGAAAACAATCCTATCTTCCAAGGCTCCGGTGCCAGGTATGGGAAATACCAAGTTACCTGGGCCTCAACAGAGGTTTCTCTGCGAAAAGCATCCTAGGCTTCAGGATGCAGAGACCGACCTCATGCCTGTTACGGTGCAAAACGCTATGGAAATGGCCAACAATTACCAACATACTGGTGATCTCAAAAGGGTCAGGATGAAATCTGAAGCACGATCCACACTTTTCCCATCTCACGCAAATATGCACTTACCAACTCTGCAGGTAAGCAAACCAAAGGCAGGGCTGACAGAAGCACCGCAATTACACCCCACCCAGAAATCTCAACTACCAGGCAGGATTCTGACGCTAATGCGAGAAACCTGCTCGGGTTCTGAACATCATGGTGAAACCACAGTGGAATAATACCGAAAAGAACACTTTCTTTGCAGTCTCTAGCACCAACTATTGGAAATGCCAAGTTTACTGGGCCTCGGCCTGCTTTCCTCTGTGAAAACTCCCCTGTGCTTAAGGATGCAGAGACCAACCTTAGGACAGTTACGGGGAAAAGTGCTACGGAAAAATACCAAATAGTACTCCACCTAGCGGTTCTTTCCAAAGTTGCGCCACACACCTCTCGGAAAGATCGAGTGACTGCGGCCTAGCCTTCGATTGGTCTGGAGAAGGAATAGCCGTCCCTAGCTGATCAATCAAATGATTCTGAAAGGAACGGTGAAAAGCGCGGATCCTGTTTCAGTCTTTACACTGAAACAGGATCCGCACTATTCACCTCTCCCACAAAGGCGCACTTCTCGTGTCTGGCGCGAGTCCTACAAACCCAGGACGGACAGAGGCCCTGCACTTGCCACCCCAGAAAAATATCTCATCTCCAAGGACGGGTCCTTACGCTAACGGTTGAAAAGGGCTCCCGTTCTTGAAACGGTGGTGAAAGGACGGTGAAAGAATACTGAAAATAATCCTATCTTCCAAGGCTCCGGTGCCAGGTATGGGAAATACCAAGTTACCTGGGCCTCAGCAGAGGTTTCTCTGCGAAAAGCATCCTAGGCTTCAGGATGCAGAGACCGACCTCATGACTGTTACGGTGCAAAACGCTATGGAAATGGCCAATAATTACCAACATACTGGTGATCACAAAAGAGTCAGGATGAAATCTGAAGCACGATCCACACTTTTCCCATCTCACGCAAATATGCACTTACCAACTCTGCAGGTAAGCAAACCAAAGGCAGGGCTGACAGAAGCCCCGCACTTACAACCCACCCAGAAATCTCAACTACCAGGCAGGATTCTGACGCTAATGCGAGAAACCTGCTCAGGTTCTGAACATGATGGCGAAACCACAGTGGAAGAATACCGAAAAGAACACTTTCTTTGCAGTCTCTAGCACCAACTATTGGCAATGCCAAGTTTACTGGGCCTCGGCCTGCTTTCCTCTGTGAAAACTCCCCTATGCTTAAGGATTCAGAGACCAACCTTAGGACAGTTACAGGGAAAAGTGCTACGGAAAAATACCAAATAGTTCTCCACCTAGCGGTTCTTTCCAAAGTTGCGCCACACACCTCTCGGAAAGATCGTGTGACTGCGGCCTAGCCTTCCATTGGTCTGGAGAAGGAATCGCCGTTCCTAGCTGATGAATCAAATGATTCTGAAAGGAACGGTGAAAAGTGCGGATCCTGTTTCAGTCTTTAGACTGAAACAGGATCCGCACTATTCACCTCTCCCACAAAGGCGCACTTCTCGTGTCTGGCGCGAGTCCCACAAACCCAGGACGGACAGAGGCCCTGCACTTGCCACCCCAGAAAAATATCTCATCTCCAAGGACGGGTCCTTACGCTAACGGTTGAAAAGGGCTCCCGTTCTTGAAACGGTGGTGAAAGCACCGTGAAAGAATACTGAAAACAATCCTATCTTCCAAGGCTCCGGTGCCAGGTATGGGAAATACCAAGTTACCTGGGCCACAGCAGAGGTTTCTCTGTGAAAAGCATCCTAGGCTTCAGGATGCAGAGACCGACCTCATGCCTGTTACGGTGCAAAACGCTATGGAAATGGCCAACAATTACCAACATACTGGTGATCTCAAAAGGGTCAGGATGAAATCTGAAGCACGATCCACACTTTTCCCATCTCACGCAAATATGCACTTACCAACTCTGCAGGTAAGCAAACCAAAGGCAGGGCTGACAGAAGCCCCGCACTTACACCCCACCCAGAAATCTGAACTACCAGGCAGGATTCTGACGCTAATGCGAGAAACCTGCTCGGGTTCTGAACATCATGGTGAAACCACAGTGGAATAATACCGAAAAGAACACTTTCTTTGCAGTCTCTAGCACCAACTATTGGAAATGCCAAGTTTACTGGGCCTCGGCCTGCTTTCCTCTGTGAAAACTCCCCTGTGCTTAAGGATGCAGAGACCAACCTTAGGACAGTTACGGGGAAAAGTGCTACGGAAAAATACCAAATAGTTCTCCACCTAGCGGTTCTTTCCAAAGTTGCGCCACACAACTCTCGGAAAGATGGAGTGACTGCGGCCTAGCCTTCCATTGGTCTGGAGAAGGAATCGTCGTTCCTAGCTGATGAATCAAATGATTCTGAAAGGAACGGTGAAAAGCGCGGATCCTGTTTCAGTCTTTAGACTGAAACAGGATCCGCACTATTCACCTCTCCCACAAAGGCGCACTTCTCGTGTCTGGCGCGAGTCCTACAAACCCAGGACGGACAGAGGCCCTGCACTTGCCACCCCAGAAAAATATCTCATCTCCAAGGACGGGTCCTTACGCTAACGGTTGAAAAGGGCTCCCGTTCTTGAAACGGTGGTGAAAGGACGGTGAAAGAATACTGAAAATAATCCTATCTTCCAAGGCTCCGGTGCCAGGTATGGGAAATACCAAGTTACCTGGGCCTCAGCAGAGGTTTCTCTGCGAAAAGCATCCTAGGCTTCAGGATGCAGAGACCGACCTCATGACTGTTACGGTGCAAAACGCTATGGAAATGGCCAATAATTACCAACATACTGGTGATCACAAAAGAGTCAGGATGAAATCTGAAGCACGATCCACACTTTTCCCATCTCACGCAAATACGCACTTACCAACTCTGCAGGTAAGCAAACCAAAGGCAGGGCTGACAGAAGCCCCGCACTTACACCCCACCCAGAAATCTCAACTACCAGGCAGGATTCTGACGCTAATGCGAGAAACCTGCTCAGGTTCTGAACATGATGGCGAAACCACAGTGGAAGAATACCGAAAAGAACACTTTCTTTGCAGTCTCTAGCACCAACTATTGGCAATGCCAAGTTTACTGGGCCTCGGCCTGCTTTCCTCTGTGAAAACTCCCCTATGCTTAAGGATTCAGAGACCAACCTTAGGACAGTTACGGGGAAAAGTGCTACGGAAAAATACCAAATAGTTCTCCACCTAGCGGTTCTTTCCAAAGTTGCGCCACACACCTCTCGGAAAGATCGTGTGACTGCGGCCTAGCCTTCCATTGGTCTGGAGAAGGAATCGCCGTTACTAGCTGATGAATCAAATGATTCTGAAAGGAACGGTGAAAAGTGCGGATCCTGTTTCAGTCTTTAGACTGAAACAGGATCCGCACTATTCACCTCTCCCACAAAGGCGCACTTCTCGTGTCTGGCGCGAGTCCCACAAACCCAGGACGGACAGAGGCCCTGCACTTGCCACCCCAGAAAAATATCTCATCTCCAAGGACGGGTCCTTACGCTAACGGTTGAAAAGGGCTCCCGTTCTTGAAACGGTGGTGAAAGCACCGTGAAAGAATACTGAAAACAATCCTATCTTCCAAGGCTCCGGTGCCAGGTATGGGAAATACCAAGTTACCTGGGCCACAGCAGAGGTTTCTCTGCGAAAAGCATCCTAGGCTTCAGGATGCAGAGACCGACCTCATGCCTGTTACGGTGCAAAACGCTATGGAAATGGCCAACAATTACCAACATACTGGTGATCTCAAAAGGGTCAGGATGAAATCTGAAGCACGATCCACACTTTTCCCATCTCACGCAAATATGCACTTACCAACTCTGCAGGTAAGCAAACCAAAGGCAGGGCTGACAGAAGTCCCGCACTTACACCCCACCCAGAAATCTCATCTACCAGGCAGGATTCTGACGCTAATGTGAGAAACCTGCTCGGGTTCTGAACATCATGGCGAAACCACAGTGGAATACTACCGAAAAGAACACTTTCCTTGCAGTCTCTAGCACCAACTATTGGAAATGCCAAGTTTACTGGGCCTCGGCCTGCTTTCCTCTGTGAAAACTCCCCTGTGCTTAAGGATGCAGAGACCAACCTTAGGACAGTTACGGGGAAAAGTGCTACGGAAAAATACCAAATAGTTCTCCACCTAGCGGTTCTTTCCAAAGTTGCGCCACACACCTCTCGGAAAGATCGAGTGACTGCGGCCTAGCCTTCCATTGGTCTGGAGAAGGAATCGCCGTTCCTAGCTGATGATTCAAATGATTCTGAAAGGAACGGTGAAAAGTGCGGATCCTGTTTCAGTCTTTAGACTGAAACAGGATCCGCACTATTTACCTCTCCCACAAAGGCGCACTTCTCGTGTCAGGCGCGAGTCCCACAAACCCAGGACGGACAGAGGCCCTGCACTTGCCACCCCAGAAAAATATCTCATCTCCAAGGAAGGGTCCTTACGCTAACGGTTGAAAAGGGCTCCCGTTCTTGAAACGGTGGTGAAAGCACCGTGAAAGAATACTGAAAACAATCCTATCTTCCAAGGCTCCGGTGCCAGGTATGGGAAATACCAAGTTACCTGGGCCTCAACAGAGGTTTCTCTGCGAAAAGCATCCTAGGCTTCAGGATGCAGAGACCGACCTCATGCCTGTTACGGTGCAAAACGCTATGGAAATGGCCAACAATTACCAACATACTGGTGATCTCAAAAGGGTCAGGATGAAATCTGAAGCACGATCCACACTTTTCCCATCTCACGCAAATATGCACTTACCAACTCTGCAGGTAAGCAAACCAAAGGCAGGGCTGACAGAAGCCCCGCACTTACAACCCACCCAGAAATCTCAACTACCAGGCAGGATTCTGACGCTAATGCGAGAAACCTGCTCAGGTTCTGAACATGATGGCGAAACCACAGTGGAAGAATACCGAAAAGAACACTTTCTTTGCAGTCTCTAGCACCAACTATTGGCAATGCCAAGTTTACTGGGCCTCGGCCTGCTTTCCTCTGTGAAAACTCCCCTATGCTTAAGGATTCAGAGACCAACCTTAGGACAGTTACAGGGAAAAGCCCTACGGAAAAATACCAAATAGTTCTCCACCTAGCGGTTCTTTCCAAAGTTGCGCCACACACCTCTCGGAAAGATCGTGTGACTGCGGCCTAGCCTTCCATTGGTCTGGAGAAGGAATCGCCGTTCCTAGCTGATGAATCAAATGATTCTGAAAGGAACGGTGAAAAGTGCGGATCCTGTTTCAGTCTTTAGACTGAAACAGGATCCGCACTATTCACCTCTCCCACAAAGGCGCACTTCTCGTGTCTGGCGCGAGTCCCACAAACCCAGGACGGACAGAGGCCCTGCACTTGCCACCCCAGAAAAATATCTCATCTCCAAGGACGGGTCCTTACGCTAACGGTTGAAAAGGGCTCCCGTTCTTGAAACGGTGGTGAAAGCACCGTGAAAGAATACTGAAAACAATCCTATCTTCCAAGGCTCCGGTGCCAGGTATGGGAAATACCAAGTTACCTGGGCCTCAGCAGAGGTTTCTCTGCGAAAAGCATCCTAGGCTTCAGGATGCAGAGACCGACCTCATGCCTGTTACGGTGCAAAACGCTATGGAAATGGCCAACAATTACCAACATACTGGTGATCTCAAAAGGGTCAGGATGAAATCTGAAGCACGATCCACACTTTTCCCATCTCACGCAAATATGCACTTACCAACTCTGCAGGTAAGCAAACCAAAGGCAGGGCTGACAGAAGCCCCGCACTTACACCCCACCCAGAAATCTGAACTACCAGGCAGGATTCTGACGCTAATGCGAGAAACCTGCTCGGGTTCTGAACATCATGGTGAAACCACAGTGGAATAATACCGAAAAGAACACTTTCTTTGCAGTCTCTAGCACCAACTATTGGAAATGCCAAGTTTACTGGGCCTCGGCCTGCTTTCCTCTGTGAAAACTCCCCTGTGCTTAAGGATGCAGAGACCAACCTTAGGACAGTTACGGGGAAAAGTGCTACGGAAAAATACCAAATAGTTCTCCACCTAGCGGTTCTTTCCAAAGTTGCGTCACACACCTCTCGGAAAGATCGAGTGACTGCGGCCTAGCCTTTGATTGGTCTGGAGAAGGAATCGCCGTCCCTAGCTGACTAATGAAATGATTCTGAAAGGAACGGTGAAAAGTGCGGATCTTGTTTCAGTCTTTAGACTGAAACAGGATCCGCACTATTCACCTCTCCCACAAAGGCGCACTTCTCGTGTCTGGCGCGAGTCCCAAAAACCCAGGACGGACAGAGGCCCTGCACTTGCCACCCCAGAAAAATATCTCATCTCCAAGGAAGGGTCCTTACGCTAACGGTTGAAAAGGGCTCCCGTTCTTGAAACGGTGGTGAAAGGACGGTGAAAGAATACTGAAAATAATCCTATCTTCCAAGGCTCCGGTGCCAGGTATGGGAAATACCAAGTTACCTGGGCCTCAGCAGAGGTTTCTCTGCGAAAAGCATCCTAGGCTTCAGGATGCAGAGACCGACCTCATGACTGTTACGGTGCAAAACGCTATGGAAATGGCCAATAATTACCAACATACTGGTGATCTCAAAAGGGTCAGGATGAAATCTGAAGCACGATCCACACTTTTCCCATCTCACGCAAATATGCACTTACCAACTCTGCAGGTAAGCAAACCAAAGGCAGGGCTGACAGAAGCCCCGCACTTACACCCCACCCAGAAATCTCAACTACCAGGCAGGATTCTGACGCTAATGCGAGAAACCTGCTCGGGTTCTGAACATCATGGCGAAACCACAGTGGAATACTACCGAAAAGAACACTTTCCTTGCAGTGTCTAGCACCAACTATTGGAAATGCCAAGTTTACTGGGCCTCGGCCTGCTATCCTCTGTTAAAACTCCCCTGTGCTTAAGGATGCAGAGACCAACCTTAGGACAGTTACGGGGAAAAGTGCTACGGAAAAATACCAAATAGTTCTCCACCTAGCGGTTCTTTCCAAAGTTGCGCCACACACCTCTCGGAAAGATCGAGTGACTGCGGCCTAGCCTTCCATTGGTCTGGAGAAGGAATCGCCGTTCCTAGCTGATGAATCAAATGATTCTGAAAGGAACGGTGAAAAGTGCGGATCCTGTTTCAGTCATTAGACTGAAACAGGATCCGCACTATTCACCTCTCCCACAAAGGCGCACTTCTCGTGTCTGGCGCGAGTCCCACAAACCCAGGACGGACAGAGGCCCTGCACTTGCCACCCCAGAAAAATATCTCATCTCCAAGAAAGGGTCCTTACGCTAACGGTTGAAAAGGGCTCCCGTTCTTGAAACGGTGGTGAAAGGACGGTGAAAGAATACTGAAAACAATACTATCTTCCAAGGCTCCAGTGCCAGGTATTGGAGATACCAAGTTACCTGGGCCTCAACAGAGGTTTCTCTGCGAAAAGCATCCTAGGTTTCAGGATGCAGAGACCGACCTCATGCCTGTTACGGTGCAAAACGCTATGGAAATGGCCAGCAATTACCAACATACTGGTGATCTCAATAGGGTCAGGATGAAATCTGAAGCACGATCCACACTTTTCCCATCTCACGCAAATATGCACTTACCAACTCTGCAGGTAAGCAAACCAAAGGCAGGGCTGACAGAAGCCCCGCAATTACACCCCACCCAGAAATCTGAACTACCAGGCAGGATTCTGATGCTAATGCGAGAAACCTGCTCGGGTTCTGAACATCATGGCGAAACCACAGTGGAATACTACCGAAAAGAACACTTTCCTTGCAGTCTCTAGCACCAACTATTGGAAATGCCAAGTTTACTGGGCCTCGGCCTGCTTTCCTCTGTGAAAACTCCCCTGTGCTTAAGGATGCAGAGACCAACCTTAGGACAGTTACGGGGAAAAGTGCTACGGAAAAATACCAAATAGTTCTCCACCTAGCGGTTCTTTCCAAAGTTGCGCCACACACCTCTCGGAAAGATCCAGTGACTGCGGCCTAGCCTTCCATTGGTCTGGAGAAGGAATCGCCGTTCCTAGCTGATGAATCAAATTATTCTGAAAGGAACGGTGAAAAGTGCGGATCCTGTTTCAGTCTAAAGACTGAAACAGGATCCGCACTATTCACCTCTCCCACAAAGGCGCACTTCTCGTGTCTGGCGCGAGTCCTACAAACCCAGGACGGACAGAGGCCCTGCACTTGCCACCCCAGAAAAATATCTCATCTCCAAGGACGGGTCCTTACGCTAACGGTTGAAAAGGGCTCCCGTTCTTGAAACGGTGGTGAAAGGACGGTGAAAGAATACTGAAAATAATCCTATCTTCCAAGGCTCCGGTGCCAGGTATGGGAAATACCAAGTTACCTGGGCCTCAGCAGAGGTTTCTCTGCGAAAAGCATCCTAGGCTTCAGGATGCAGAGACCGACCTCATGACTGTTACGGTGCAAAACGCTATGGAAATGGCCAATAATTACCAACATACTGGTGATCACAAAAGAGTCAGGATGAAATCTGAAGCACGATCCACACTTTTCCCATCTCACGCAAATATGCACTTACCAACTCTGCAGGTAAGCAAACCAAAGGCAGGGCTGACAGAAGCCCCGCACTTACAACCCACCCAGAAATCTCAACTACCAGGCAGGATTCTGACGCTAATGCGAGAAACCTGCTCAGGTTCTCAACATGATGGCGAAACCACAGTGGAAGAATACCGAAAAGAACACTTTCTTTGCAGTCTCTAGCACCAACTATTGGCAATGCCAAGTTTACTGGGCCTCGGCCTGCTTTCCTCTGTGAAAACTCCCCTATGCTTAAGGATTCAGAGACCAACCTTAGGACAGTTACGGGGAAAAGTGCTACGGAAAAATACCAAATAGTTCTCCACCTAGCGGTTCTTTCCAAAGTTGCGCCACACACCTCTCGGAAAGATCGTGTGACTGCGGCCTAGCCTTCCATTGGTCTGGAGAAGGAATCGCCGTTCCTAGCTGATGAATCAAATGATTCTGAAAGGAACGGTGAAAAGTGCGGATCCTGTTTCAGTCTTTAGACTGAAACAGGATCCGCACTATTCACCTCTCCCACAAAGGCGCACTTCTCGTGTCTGGCGCGAGTCCCACAAACCCAGGACGGACAGAGGCCCTGCACTTGCCACCCCAGAAAAATATCTCATCTCCAAGGACGGGTCCTTACGCTAACGGTTGAAAAGGGCTCCCGTTCTTGAAACGGTGGTGAAAGCACCGTGAAAGAATACTGAAAACAATCCTATCTTCCAAGGCTCCGGTGCCAGGTATGGGAAATACCAAGTTACCTGGGCCACAGCAGAGGTTTCTCTGCGAAAAGCATCCTAGGCTTCAGGATGCAGAGACCGACCTCATGCCTGTTACGGTGCAAAACGCTATGGAAATGGCCAACAATTACCAACATACTGGTGATCTCAAAAGGGTCACGATGAAATCTGAAGCACGATCCACACTTTTCCCATCTCACGCAAATATGCACTTACCAACTCTGCAGGTAAGCAAACCAAAGGCAGGGCTGACAGAAGTCCCGCACTTACACCCCACCCAGAAATCTCATCTACCAGGCAGGATTCTGACGCTAATGTGAGAAACCTGCTAGGGTTCTGAACATCATGGCGAAACCACAGTGGAATACTACCGAAAAGAACACTTTCCTTGCAGTCTCTAGCACCAACTATTGGAAATGCCAAGTTTACTGGGCCTCGGCCTGCTTTCCTCTGTGAAAACTCCCCTGTGCTTAAGGATGCAGAGACCAACCTTAGGACAGTTACGGGGAAAAGTGCTACGGAAAAATACCAAATAGTTCTCCACCTAGCGGTTCTTTCCAAAGTTGCGCCACACACCTCTCGGAAAGATCGAGTGACTGCGGCCTAGCCTTCCATTGGTCTGGAGAAGGAATCGCCGTTCCTAGCTGATGATTCAAATGATTCTGAAAGGAACGGTGAAAAGTGCGGATCCTGTTTCAGTCTTTAGACTGAAACAGGATCCGCACTATTTACCTCTCCCACAAAGGCGCACTTCTCGTGTCAGGCGCGAGTCCCACAAACCCAGGACGGACAGAGGCCCTGCACTTGCCACCCCAGAAAAATATCTCATCTCCAAGGAAGGGTCCTTACGCTAACGGTTGAAAAGGGCTCCCGTTCTTGAAACGGTGGTGAAAGCACCGTGAAAGAATACTGAAAACAATCCTATCTTCCAAGGCTCCGGTGCCAGGTATGGGAAATACCAAGTTACCTGGGCCACAACAGAGGTTTCTCTGCGAAAAGCATCCTAGGCTTCAGGATGCAGAGACCGACCTCATGCCTGTTACGGTGCAAAACGCTATGGAAATGGCCAACAATTACCAACATACTGGTGATCTCAAAATGGTCAGGATGAAATCTGAAGCACGATCCACACTTTTCCCATCTCACGCAAATATGCACTTACCAACTCTGCAGGTAAGCAAACCAAAGGCAGGGCTGACAGAAGCACCGCAATTACACCCCACCCAGAAATCTCAACTACCAGGCAGGATTCTGACGCTAATGCGAGAAACCTGCTCGGGTTCTGAACATCATGGTGAAACCACAGTGGAATAATACCGAAAAGAACACTTTCTTTGCAGTCTCTAGCACCAACTATTGGAAATGCCAAGTTTACTGGGCCTCGGCCTGCTTTCCTCTGTGAAAACTCCCCTGTGCTTAAGGATGCAGAGACCAACCTTAGGACAGTTACGGGGAAAAGTGCTACGGAAAAATACCAAATAGTACTCCACCTAGCGGTTCTTTCCAAAGTTGCGCCACACACCTCTCGGAAAGATCGAGTGACTGCGGCCTAGCCTTCGATTGGTCTGGAGAAGGAATCGCCCTCCCTAGCTGATCAATCAAATGATTCTGAAAGGAACGGTGAAAAGCGCGGATCCTGTTTCAGTCTTTAGACTGAAACAGGATCCGCACTATTCACCTCTCCCACAAAGGCGCACTTCTCGTGTCTGGCGCGAGTCCTACAAACCCAGGACGGACAGAGGCCCTGCACTTGCCACCCCAGAAAAATATCTCATCTCCAAGGACGGGTCCTTACGCTAACGGTTGAAAAGGGCTCCCGTTCTTGAAACGGTGGTGAAAGGACGGTGAAAGAATACTGAAAATAATCCTATCTTCCAAGGCTCCGGTGCCAGGTATGGGAAATACCAAGTTACCTGGGCCTCAGCAGAGGTTTCTCTGCGAAAAGCATCCTAGGCTTCAGGATGCAGAGACCGACCTCATGACTGTTACGGTGCAAAACGCTAAGGAAATGGCCAATAATTACCAACATACTGGTGATCACAAAAGAGTCAGGATGAAATCTGAAGCACCATCCACACTTTTCCCATCTCACGCAAATATGCACTTACCAACTCTGCAGGTAAGCAAACCAAAGGCAGGGCTGACAGAAGCCCCGCACTTACAACCCACCCAGAAATCTCAACTACCAGGCAGGATTCTGACGCTAATGCGAGAATCCTGCTCAGGTTCTGAACATGATGGCGAAACCACAGTGGAAGAATACCGAAAAGAACACTTTCTTTGCAGTCTCTAGCACCAACTATTGGAAATGCCATGTTTACTGGGCCTCGGCCTGCTTTCCTCTGTGAAAACTCCCCTATGCTTAAGGATTCAGAGACCAACCTTAGGACAGTTACGGGGAAAAGTGCTACGGAAAAATACCAAATAGTTCTCCACCTAGCGGTTCTTTCCAAAGTTGCGCCACACACCTCTCGGAAAGATCGTGTGACTGCGGCCTAGCCTTCCATTGGTCTGGAGAAGGAATCGCCGTTCCTAGCTGATGAATCAAATGATTCTGAAAGGAACGGTGAAAAGTGCGGATCCTGTTTCAGTCTTTAGACTGAAACAGGATCCGCACTATTCACCTCTCCCACAAAGGCGCACTTCTCGTGTCTGGCACGAGTCCCACAAACCCAGGACGGACAGAGGCCCTGCACTTGCCACCCCAGAAAAATATCTCATCTCCAAGGACGGGTCCTTACGCTAACGGTTGAAAAGGGCTCCCGTTCTTGAAACGGTGGTGAAAGCACCGTGAAAGAATACTGAAAACAATCCTATCTTCCAAGGCTCCGGTGCCAGGTATGGGAAATACCAAGTTACCTGGGCCTCAGCAGAGGTTTCTCTGCGAAAAGCATCCTAGGCTTCAGGATGCAGAGACCGACCTCATGACTGTTACGGTGCAAAACGCTATGGAAATGGCCAATAATTACCAACATACTGGTGATCTCAAAAGGGTCAGGATGAAATCTGAAGCACGATCCACACTTTTCCCATCTCACGCAAATATGCACTTACCAACTCTGCAGGTAAGCAAACCAAAGGCAGGGCTGACAGAAGCCCCGCACTTACACCCCACCCAGAAATCTCAACTACCAGGCAGGATTCTGACGCTAATGCGAGAAACCTGCTCGGGTTCTGAACATCATGGCGAAACCACAGTGGAATACTACCGAAAAGAACACTTTCCTTGCAGTGTCTAGCACCAACTATTGGAAATGCCAAGTTTACTGGGCCTCGGCCTGCTATCCTCTGTGAAAACTCCCCTGTGCTTAAGGATGCAGAGACCAACCTTAGGACAGTTACGGGGAAAAGTGCTACGGAAAAATACCAAATAGTTCTCCACCTAGCGGTTCTTTCCAACGTTGCGCCACACACCTTTCGGAAAGATCGAGTGACTGCGGCCTAGCCTTCCATTGGTCTGGAGAAGGAATCGCCGTTCCTAGCTGATGAATCAAATGATTCTGAAAGGAACGGTGAAAAGTGCGGATCCTGTTTCAGTCATTAGACCGAAACAGGATCCGCACTATTCACCTCTCCCACAAAGGCGCACTTCTCGTGTCTGGCGCGAGTCCCACAAACCCAGGATGGACAGAGGCCCTGCACTTGCCACCCCAGAAAAATATCTCATCTCCAAGGAAGGGTCCTTACGCTAACGGTTGAAAAGGGCTCCCGTTCTTGAAACGGTGGTGAAAGCACCGTGAAAGAATACTGAAAACAATCCTATCTTCCAAGGCTCCGGTGCCAGGTATGGGAAATACCAAGTTACCTGGGCCTCAACAGAGGTTTCTCTGCGAAAAGCATCCTAGGCTTCAGGATGCAGAGACCGACCTCATGCCTGTTACGGTGCAAAACGCTATGGAAATGGCCAACAATTACCAACATACTGGTGATCTCAAAAGGGTCAGGATGAAATCTGAAGCACGATCCACACTTTTCCCATCTCACGCAAATATGCACTTACCAACTCTGCAGGTAAGCAAACCAAAGGCAGGGCTGACAGAAGCACCGCAATTACACCCCACCCAGAAATCTCAACTACCAGGCAGGATTCTGACGCTAATGCGAGAAACCTGCTCGGGTTCTGAACATCATGGTGAAACCACAGTGGAATAATACCGAAAAGAACACTTTCTTTGCAGTCTCTAGCACCAACTATTGGAAATGCCAAGTTTACTGGGCCTCGGCCTGCTTTCCTCTGTGAAAACTCCCCTGTGCTTAAGGATGCAGAGACCAACCTTAGGACAGTTACGGGGAAAAGTGCTACGGAAAAATACCAAATAGTACTCCACCTAGCGGTTCTTTCCAAAGTTGCGCCACACACCTCTCGGAAAGATCGAGTGACTGCGGCCTAGCCTTCGATTGGTCTGGAGAAGGAATAGCCGTCCCTAGCTGATCAATCAAATGATTCTGAAAGGAACGGTGAAAAGCGCGGATCCTGTTTCAGTCTTTAGACTGAAACAGGATCCGCACTATTCACCTCTCCCACAAAGGCGCACTTCTCGTGTCTGGCGCGAGTCCTACAAACCCAGGACGGACAGAGGCCCTGCACTTGCCACCCCAGAAAAATATCTCATCTCCAAGGACGGGTCCTTACGCTAACGGTTGAAAAGGGCTCCCGTTCTTGAAACGGTGGTGAAAGGACGGTGAAAGAATACTGAAAATAATCCTATCTTCCAAGGCTCCGGTGCCAGGTATGGGAAATACCAAGTTACCTGGGCCTCAACAGAGGTTTCTCTGCGAAAAGCATCCTAGGCTTCAGGATGCAGAGACCCACCTCATGCCTGTTACGGTGCAAAACGCTATGGAAATGGCCAACAATTACCAACATACTGGTGATCTCAAAAGGGTCAGGATGAAATCTGAAGCACGATCCACACTTTTCCCATCTCACGCAAATATGCACTTACCAACTCTGCAGGTAAGCAAACCAAAGGCAGGGCTGACAGAAGCCCCGCACTTACACCCCACCCAGAAATCTGAACTACCAGGCAGGATTCTGACGCTAATGCGAGAAACCTGCTCGGGTTCTGAACATCATGGTGAAACCACAGTGGAATAATACCGAAAAGAACACTTTCTTTGCAGTCTCTAGCACCAACTATTGGAAATGCCAAGTTTACTGGGCCTCGGCCTGCTTTCCTCTGTGAAAACTCCCCTGTGCTTAAGGATGCAGAGACCAACCTTAGGACAGTTACGGGGAAAAGTGCTACGGAAAAATACCAAATAGTTCTCCACCTAGCGGTTCTTTCCAAAGTTGCGTCACACACCTCTCGGAAAGATCGAGTGACTGCGGCCTAGCCTTTGATTGGTCTGGAGAAGGAATCGCCGTCCCTAGCTGACTAATGAAATGATTCTGAAAGGAACGGTGAAAAGTGCGGATCCTGTTTCAGTCATTAGACTGAAACAGGATCCGCACTATTCACCTCTCCCACAAAGGCGCACTTCTCGTGTCTGGCGCGAGTCCCACAAACCCAGGACGGACAGAGGCCCTGCACTTGCCACCCCAGAAAAATATCTCATCCCCAAGGAAGGGTCCTTACGCTAACGGTTGAAAAGGGCTCCCGTTCTTGAAACGGTGGTGAAAGGACGGTGAAAGAATACTGAAAACAATACTATCTTCCAAGGCTCCAGTGCCAGGTATTGGAGGTACCAAGTTACCTGGGCCTCAACAGAGGTTTCTCTGCGAAAAGCATCCTAGGTTTCAGGATGCAGAGACCGACCTCATGACTGTTACGGTGCAAAACGGTATGGAAATGGCCAATAATTACCAACATACTGGTGATCACAAAAGAGTCAGGATGAAATCTGAAGCACGATCCACACTTTTCCCATCTCACGCAAATATGCACTTACCAACTCTGCAGGTAAGCAAACCAAAGGCAGGGCTGACAGAAGCCCCGCACTTACACCCCACCCAGAAATCTCAACTACCAGGCAGGATTCTGACGCTAATGCGAGAAACCTGCTCGGGTTCTGAACATGATGGCGAAACCACAGTGGAATAATACTGAAAAGAACACTTTCTTTGCAGTCTCTAGCACCAACTATTGGCAATGCCAAGTTTACTGGGCCTCGGCCTGCTTTCCTCTGTGAAAACTCCCCTATGCTTAAGGATGCAGAGACCAACCTTAGGACAGTTACGGGGAAAAGTGCTACGGAAAAATACCAAATAGTTCTCCACCTAGCGGTTCTTTCCAAAGTTGCGCCACACACCTCTCGGAAAGATCGTGTGACTGCGGCCTAGCCTTCCATTGGTCTGGAGAAGGAATCGCCGTTCCTAGCTGATGAATCAAATGATTCTGAAAGGAACGGTGAAAAGTGCGGATCCTGTTTCAGTCTAAAGACTGAAACAGGATCCGCACTATTCACCTCTCCCACAAAGGCGCACTTCTCGTGTCTGGCGCGAGTCCCACAAACCCAGGACGGACAGAGGCCCTGCACTTGCCACCCCAGAAAAATATCTCATCTCCAAGGAAGGGTCCTTACACTAACGGTTGAAAAGGGCTCCCGTTCTTGAAACGGTGGTGAAAGCACCGTGAAAGAATACTGAAAACAATCCTATCTTCCAAGGCTCCGGTGCCAGGTATGGGAAATACCAAGTTACCTGGGCCTCAGCAGAGGTTTCTCTGCGAAAAGCATCCTAGGCTTCAGGATGCAGAGACCGACCTCATGCCTGTTACGGTGCAAAACGCCATGGAAATGGCCAATGATTACCAACATACTGGTGATCTCAAAAGGGTCAGGATGAAATCTGAAGCACGATCCACACTTTTCCCATCTCACGCAAATATGCACTTACCAACTCTCCAGGTAAGCAAACCAAAGGCAGGGCTGACAGAAGCCCCGCACTTACACAACACCCAGAAATCTCAACTACCAGGCAGGATTCTGACGCTAATGCGAGAAACCTCCTCGGGTTCTGAACATCATGGCGAAACCACAGTGGAATACTACCGAAAAGAACACTTTCTTTGCAGTCTCTAGCACCAACTATTGGAAATGCCAAGTTTACTGGGCCTCG
The DNA here is from genome assembly GCF_020740605.2 of Lemur catta. Classification (NCBI taxonomy): domain Eukaryota; kingdom Metazoa; phylum Chordata; class Mammalia; order Primates; family Lemuridae; genus Lemur; species Lemur catta. Next base: position 376,507 of record NW_025423737.1, read on the forward strand.
GCCTGCTTTCCTCTGTGAAAACTCCCCTGTGCTTAAGGATGCAGAGACCAACCTTAGGACAGTTACGGGGAAACGTGCTACGGAAAAATACCAAATAGTTCTCCACCTAGCGGTTCTTTCCAAAGTTGCGCCACACACCTCTCGGAAAGATCCAGTGACTGCGGCCTAGCCTTCCATTGGTCTGGAGAAGGAATCGCCGTTCCTAGCTGATGAATCAAATGATTCTGAAAGGAACGGTGAAAAGTGCGGATCCTGTTTCAGTCTAAAGACTGAAACAGGATCCGCACTATTCACCTCTCCCACAAAGGCGCACTTCTCGTGTCTGGCGCGAGTCCCACAAACCCAGGATGGACAGAGGCCCTGCACTTGCCACCCCAGAAAAATATCTCATCTCCAAGGAAGGGTCCTTACGCTAACGGTTGAAAAGGGCTCCCGTTCTTGAAACGGTGGTGAAAGCACCGTGAAAGAATACTGAAAACAATCCTATCTTCCAAGGCTCCGGTGCCAGGTATGGGAAATACCAAGTTACCTGGGCCTCAGCAGAGGTTTCTCTGCGAAAAGCATCCTAGGCTTCAGGATGCAGAGACCGACCTCATGACTGTTACGGTGCAAAACGCTATGGAAATGGCCAATAATTACCAACATACTGGTGATCTCAAAAGGGTCAGGATGAAATCTGAAGCATGATCCACACTTTTCCCATCTCACGCAAATATGCACTTACCAACTCTGCAGGTAAGCAAACCAAAGGCAGGGCTGACAGAAGCCCCGCACTTACACCCCACCCAGAAATCTCAACTACCAGGCAGGATTCTGACGCTAATGTGAGAAACCTGCTCGGGTTCTGAACATCATGGCGAAACCACAGTGGAATACTACCGAAAAGAACACTTTCCTTGCAGTCTCTAGCACCAACTATTGGAAATGCCAAGTTTACTGGGCCTCGGCCTGCTTTCCTCTGTGAAAACTCCCCTGTGCTTAAGGATGCAGAGACCAACCTTAGGACAGTTGCGGGGAAAAGTGCTACGGAAAAATACCAAATAGTTCTCCACCTACCGGTTCTTTCCAAAGCTGCGGCACACACCACTCCGAAAGATCCAGTGACTGCGGCCTAGCCTTCCATTGGTCTGGAGAAGGAATCGCCGTTCCTAGCTGATGAATCAAATGATTCTGAAAGGAACGGTGAAAAGTGCGGATCCTGTTTCAGTCTAAAGACTGAAACAGAATCCGCACTATTCACCTCTCCCACAAAGGCGCACTTCTCGTGTCTGGCGCGAGTCCCACAAACCCAGGACGGACAGAGGCCCTGCACTTGCCACCCCAGAAAAATATCTCATCTCCAAGGAAGGGTCCTTACACTAACGGTTGAAAAGGGCTCCCGTTATTGAAACGGTGGTGAAAGCACCGTGAAAGAATACTGAAAACAATCCTATCTTCCAAGGCTCCGGTGCCAGGTATGGGAAATACCAAGTTACCTGGGCCTCAGCAGAGGTTTCTCTGCGAAAAGCATCCTAGGCTTCAGGATGCAGAGACCGACCTCATGCCTGTTACGGTGCAAAACGCCATGGAAATGGCCAATGATTACCAACATACTGGTGATCTCAAAAGGGTCAGGATGAAATCTGAAGCACGATCCACACTTTTCCCATCTCACGCAAATATGCACTTACCAACTCTCCAGGTAAGCAAACCAAAGGCAGGGCTGACAGAAGCCCCGCACTTACACTACACCCAGAAATCTCAACTACCAGGCAGGATTCTGACGCTAATGCGAGAAACCTCCTCGGGTTCTGAACATCATGGCGAAACCACAGTGGAATACTACCGAAAAGAACACTTTCTTTGCAGTCTCTAGCACCAACTATTCGAAATGCCAAGTTTACTGGGCCTCGGCCTGCTTTCCTCTGTGAAAACTCCCCTGTGCTTAAGGATGCAGAGACCAACCTTAGGACAGTTACGGGGAAAAGTGCTACGGAAAAATACCAAATAGTTCTCCACCTAGCGGTTCTTTCCAAAGTTGCGCCACACACCTCTCGGAAAGATCGAGTGACTGCGGCCTAGCCTTCGATTGGTCTGGAGAAGGAATCGTCGTCCCTAGCTGATCAATCAAATGATTCTGAAAGGAACGGTGAAAAGCGCGGATCCAGTTTCAGTCTAAAGACTGAAACAGGATCCGCACTATTCACCTCTCCCACAAAGGCGCACTTCTCGTGTCTGGCGCGAGTCCCAAAAACCCAGGACGGACAGAGGCCCTGCACTTGCCACCCCAGAAAAATATCTCATCTCCAAGGACGGGTCCTTACGCTAACGGTTGAAAAGGGCTCCCGTTCTTGAAACGGTGGTGAAAGGACGGTGAAAGAATACTGAAAATAATCCTATCTTCCAAGGCTCCGGTGCCAGGTATGGGAAATACCAAGTTACCTGGGCCTCAGCAGAGGTTTCTCTGCGAAAAGCATCCTAGGCTTCAGGATACAGAGACCGACCTCATGACTGTTACGGTGCAAAACGCTATGGAAATGGCCAATAATTACCAACATACTGGTGATCACAAAAGAGTCAGGATGAAATCTGAAGCACGATCCACACTTTTCCCATCTCACGCAAATATGCACTTACCAACTCTGCAGGTAAGCAAACCAAAGGCAGGGCTGACAGAAGCCCCGCACTTACAACCCACCCAGAAATCTCAACTACCAGGCAGGATTCTGACGCTAATGCGAGAAACCTGCTCAGGTTCTGAACATCATGGCGAAACCACAGTGGAAGAATACCGAAAAGAACACTTTCTTTGCAGTCTCTAGCACCAACTATTGGCAATGCCAAGTTTACTGGGCCTCGGCCTGCTTTCCTGTGTGAAAACTCCCCTGTGCTTAAGGATGCAGAGACCAACCTTAGGACAGTTACGGGGAAAAGTGCTACGGAAAAATACCAAATAGTTCTCCACCTAGCGGTTCTTTCCAAAGTTGCGCCACACACCTCTCGGAAAGATCGAGTGACTGCGGCCTAGCCTTCCATTGGTCTGGAGAAGGAATCGCCGTTCCTAGCTGATGAATCAAATGATTCTGAAAGGAACGGTGAAAAGTGCGGATCCTGTTTCAGTCATTAGACTGAAACAGGATCCGCACTATTCACCTCTCCCACAAAGGCGCACTTCTCGTGTCTGGCGCGAGTCCCACAAACCCAGGACGGACAGAGCCCCTGCACTTGTCACCCCAGAAAAATATCTCATCTCCAAGGAAGGGTCCTTACGCTAACGGTTGAAAAGGGCTCCCGTTCTTGAAACGGTGGTGAAAGGACGGTGAAAGAATACTGAAAACAATACTATCTTCCAAGGCTCCAGTGCCAGGTATTGGAGATACCAAGTTACCTGGGCCTCAGCAGAGGTTACTCTGCGAAAAGCATCCTAGGCTTCAGGATGCAGAGACCGACCTCATGCCTGTTACGGTGCAAAACGCTATGGAAATGGCCAACAATTACCAACATACTGGTGATCTCAAAAGGGTCAGGATGAAATCTGAAGCACGATCCACACTTTTCCCATCTCACGCAAATATGCACTTACCAACTCTGCAGGTAAGCAAACCAAAGGCAGGGCTGACAGAAGCCCCGCAATTACACCCCACCCAGAAATCTCAACTACCAGGCAGGATTCTGATGCTAATGCGAGAAACCTGCTCGGGTTCTGAACATCATGGTGAATCCACAGTGGAATAATACCGAAAAGAACACTTTCTTTGCAGTCTCTAGCACCAACTATTGGAAATGCCAAGTTTACTGGGCCTCGGCCTGCTTTCCTCTGTGAAAACTCCCCTATGCTTAAGGATGCAGAGACCAACCTTAGGACAGTTACGGGGAAAAGTGCTACGGAAAAATACCAAATAGTTCTCCACCTAGCGGTTCTTTCCAAAGTTGCGGCACACACCACTCCGAAAGATCCAGTGACTGCGGCCTAGCCTTCCATTGGTCTGGAGAAGGAATCGCCGTTCCTAGCTGATGAATCAAATGATTCTGAAAGGAACGGTGAAAAGTGCGGATCCTGTTTCAGTCTAAAGACTGAAACAGAATCCGCACTATTCACCTCTCCCACAAAGGCGCACTTCTCGTGTCTGGCGCGAGTCCCACAAACCCAGGACGGACAGAGGCCCTGCACTTGCCACCCCAGAAAAATATCTCATCTCCAAGGAAGGGTCCTTACACTAACGGTTGAAAAGGGCTCCCGTCATTGAAACGGTGGTGAAAGCACCGTGAAAGAATACTGAAAACAATCCTATCTTCCAAGGCTCCGGTGCCAGGTATGGGAAATACCAAGTTACCTGGGCCTCAGCAGAGGTTTCTCTGCGAAAAGCATCCTAGGCTTCAGGATGCAGAGACCGACCTCATGCCTGTTACGGTGCAAAACGCCATGGAAATGGCCAATGATTACCAACATACTGGTGATCTCAAAAGGGTCAGGATGAAATCTGAAGCACGATCCACACTTTTCCCATCTCACACAAATATGCACTTACCAACTCTCCAGGTAAGCAAACCAAAGGCAGGGCTGACAGAAGCCCCGCACTTACACTACACCCAGAAATCTCAACTACCAGGCAGGATTCTGACGCTAATGCGAGAAACCTCCTCGGGTTCTGAACATCATGGCGAAACCACAGTGGAATACTACCGAAAAGAACACTTTCTTTGCAGTCTCTAGCACCAACTATTCGAAATGCCAAGTTTACTGGGCCTCGGCCTGCTTTCCTCTGTGAAAACTCCCCTGTGCTTAAGGATGCAGAGACCAACCTTAGGACAGTTACGGGGAAAAGTGCTACGGAAAAATACCAAATAGTTCTCCACCTAGCGGTTCTTTCCAAAGTTGCGCCACACACCTCTCGGAAAGATCGAGTGACTGCGGCCTAGCCTTCCATTGGTCTGGAGAAGGAATCGCCGTTCCTAGCTGATGAATCAAATGATTCTGAAAGGAACGGTGAAAAGTGCGGATCCTGTTTCAGTCTTTAGACTGAAACAGGATCCGCACTATTCACCTCTCCCACAAAGGCGCACTTCTCGTGTCTGGCGCGAGTCCCACAAACCCAGGACGGACAGAGGCCCTGCACTTGCCACCGCAGAAAAATATCTGATCTCCAAGGAAGGGTCCTTACGCTAATGGTTGAAAAGGGCTCCCGTTCTTGAAACGGTGGTGAAAGGACGGTGGAAGAATACTGAAAACAATACTATCTTCCAAGGCTCCAGTGCCAGGTATTGGAGATACCAAGTTATCTGGGCCTCAACAGAGGTTTCTCTGCGAAAAGCATCCTAGGCTTCAGGATGCAGAGACCGACCTCATGCCTGTTACGGTGCAAAACGCTATGGAAATGGCCAACAATTACCAACATACTGGTGATCTCAAAAGGGTCAGGATGAAATCTGAAGCACGATCCACACTTTTCCCATCTCACGCAAATATGCACTTACCAACTCTGCAGGTAAGCAAACCAAAGGCAGGGCTGACAGAAGCCCCGCAATTACACCCCACCCAGAAATCTCAACTACCAGGCAGGATTCTGACGCTAATGCGAGAAACCTGCTCGGGTTCTGAACATGATGGTGAAACCACAGTGGAATAATACCGAAAAGAACACTTTCTTTGCAGTCTCTAGCACCAACTATTGGCAATGCCAAGTTTACTGGGCCTCGGCCTGCTTTCCTCTGTGTAAACTCCCCTGTGCTTAAGGATGCAGAGACCGACCTTAGGACAGTTACGGGGAAAAGTGCTACGGAAAAATAACAAATAGTTCTCCACCTAGCGGTTCTTTCCAAAGTTGCGCCACACACCTCTCGGAAAGGTCGAGTGACTGCGGCCTAGCCTTCGATTGGTCTGGAGAAAGAATCGCCGTCCCTAGCTGATCAATCAAATGATTCTGAAAGGAACGGTGAAAAGCGCGGATCCTGTTTCAGTCTTTAGACTGAAACAGGATCCGCACACCTCTCCCACAAAGGCGCACTTCTCGTGTCTGGCGCGAGTCCCACAAACCCAGGACGGACAGAGGCCCTGCACTTGCCACCCCAGAAAAATATCTCATCTCCAAGGAAGGGTCCTTACGCTAACGGTTGAAAAGGGCTCCCGTTCTTGAAACGGTGGTGAAAGGACGGTGAAAGAATACTGAAAATAATCCTATCTTCCAAGGCTCCGGTGCCAGGTATGGGAAATACCAAGTTACCTGGGCCTCAGCAGAGGTTTCTCTGCGAAAAGCATCCTAGGCTTCAGGATGCAGAGACCGACCTCATGACTGTTACGGTGCAAAACGGTATGGAAATGGCCAATAATTACCAACATACTGGTGATCACAAAAGAGTCAGGATGAAATCTGAAGCACGATCCACACTTTTCCCATCTCACGCAAATATGCACTTACCAACTCTGCAGGTAAGCAAACCAAAGGCAGGGCTGACAGAAGCCCCGCACTTACACCCCACCCAGAAATCTCAACTACCAGGCAGGTTTCTGACGCTAATGCGAGAAACCTGCTCGGGTTCTGAACATCATGGCGAAACCACAGTGGAATACTACCGAAAAGAACACTTTCCTTGCAGTCTGTAGCACCAACTATTGGAAATGCCAAGTTTACTTTGCCTCGGCCTGCTTTCCTCTGTGAAAACTCCCCTGTGCTTAAAGATGCAGAGACCAACCTTAGGACAGTTACGGGGAAAAGTGCTACGGAAAAATACCAAATAGTTCTCCACCTAGCGGTTCTTTCCAAAGTTGCGCCACACACCTCTCGGAAAGATCCAGTGACTGCGGCCTAGCCTTCCATTGGTCTGGAGAAGGAATCGCCGTTCCTAGCTGATGAATCAAATGATTCTGAAAGGAACGGTGAAAAGTGCGGATCCTGTTTCAGTCATTAGACTGAAACAGGATCCGCACTATTCACCTCTCCCACAAAGGCGCACTTCTCGTGTCTGGCGCGAGTCCCACAAACCCAGGATGGACAGAGGCCCTGCACTTGCCACCCCAGAAAAATATCTCATCTCCAAGGAAGGGTCCTTACGCTAACGGTTGAAAAGGGCTCCCGTTCTTGAAACGGTGGTGAAAGCACCGTGAAAGAATACTGAAAACAATCCTATCTTCCAAGGCTCCGGTGCCAGGTATGGGAAATACCAAGTTACCTGGGCCTCAGCAGAGGTTTCTCTGCGAAAAGCATCCTAGCCTTCAGGATGCAGAGACCGACCTCATGACTGTTACGGTGCAAAACGCTATGGAAATGGCCAATAATTACCAACATACTGGTGATCTCAAAAGGGTCAGGATGAAATCTGAAGCACGATCCACACTTTTCCCATCTCACGGAAATATGCACTTACCAACTCTGCAGGTAAGCAAACCAAAGGCAGGGCTGACAGAAGCCCTGCACTTACACCCCACCCAGAAATCTCAACTACCAGGCAGGATTCTGACGCTAATGCGAGAAACCTGCTCGGGTTCTGAACATCATGGCGAAACCACAGTGGAATACTACCGAAAAGAACACTTTCCTTGCAGTCTCTAGCACCAACTATTGGAAATGCCAAGTTTACTGGGCCTCGGCCTGCTTTCCTCTGTGAAAACTCCCCTGTGCTTAAGGATGCAGAGACCAACCTTAGGACAGTTACGGGGAAAAGTGCTACGGAAAAATACCAAATAGTTCTCCACCTAGCGGTTCTTTCCAAAGTTGCGCCACACACCTCTCGGAAAGATCCAGTGACTGCGGCCTAGCCTTCCATTGGTCTGGAGAAGGAATCGCCGTTCCTAGCTGATGATTCAAATGATTCTGAAAGGAACGGTGAAAAGTGCGGATCCTGTTTCAGTCTTTAGACTGAAACAGGATCCGCACTATTCACCTCTCCCACAAAGGCGCACTTCTCGTGTCTGGCGCGAGTCCCAAAAACCCAGGACGGACAGAGGCCCTGCACTTGCCACCCCAGAAAAATATCTCATCTCCAAGGAAGGGTCCTTACGCTAACGGTTGAAAAGGGCTCCCGTTCTTGAAACGGTGGTGAAAGGACGGTGAAAGAATACTGAAAACAATCCTATCTTCCAAGGCTCCGGTGCCAGGTATGGGAAATACCAAGTTACCTGGGCCTCAGCAGAGGTTTCTCTGCGAAAAGCATCCTAGGCTTCAGGATGCAGAGACCGACCTCATGACTGTTACGGTGCAAAACGCTATGGAAATGGCCAATAATTACCAACATACTGGTGATCTCAAAAGGGTCAGGATGAAATCTGAAGCACGATCCACACTTTTCCCATCTCACGCAAATATGCACTTACCAACTCTGCAGGTAAGCAAACCAAAGGCAGGGCTGACAGAAGCCCCGCACTTACACCCCACCCAGAAATCTCAACTACCAGGCAGGATTCTGACGCTAATGCGAGAAACCTGCTCGGGTTCTGAACATCATGGCGAAACCACAGTGGAATACTACCGAAAAGAACACTTTCCTTGCAGTCTCTAGCACCAACTATTGGAAATGCCAAGTTTACTGGGCCTCGGCCTGCTTTCCTCTGTGAAAACTCCCCTGTGCTTAAGGATGCAGAGACCAACCTTAGGACAGTTACGGGGAAAAGTGCTACGGAAAAATACCAAATAGTTCTCCACCTAGCGGTTCTTTCCAACGTTGCGCCACACACCTCTCGGAAAGATCGAGTGACTGCGGCCTAGCCTTCCATTGGTCTGGAGAAGGAATCGCCGTTCCTAGCTGATGAATCAAATGATTCTGAAAGGAACGGTGAAAAGTGCGGATCCTGTTTCAGTCATTAGACTGAAACAGGATCCGCACTATTCACCTCTCCCACAAAGGCGCACTTCTCGTGTCTGGCGCGAGTCCCACAAACCCAGGACGGACAGAGCCCCTGCACTTGCCACCCCAGAAAAATATCTCATCTCCAAGGAAGGGTCCTTACGCTAACGGTTGAAAAGGGCTCCCGTTCTTGAAACGGTGGTGAAAGGACGGTGAAAGAATACTGAAAACAATACTATCTTAGAAGGCTCCAGTGCCAGGTATTGGAGATACCAAGTTACCTGGGCCTCAACAGAGGTTTCTCTGCGAAAAGCATCCTAGGCTTCAGGATGCAGAGACCGACCTCATGCCTGTTACGGTGCAAAACGCTATGGAAATGGCCAACAATTACCAACATACTGGTGATCTCAAAAGGGTCAGGATGAAATCTGAAGCACGATCCACACTTTTCCCATCTCACGCAAATATGCACTTACCAACTCTGCAGGTAAGCAAACCAAAGGCAGGGCTGACAGAAGCCCCGCACTTACACAACACCCAGAAATCTCAACTACCAGGCAGGTTTCTGACGCTAATGCGAGAAACCTGCTCGGGTTCTGAACATCATGGCGAAACCACAGTGGAATACTACCGAAAAGAACACTTTCCTTGCAGTCTCTACCACCAACTATTGGAAATGCCAAGTTTACTGGGCCTCGGCCTGCTTTCCTCTGTGAAAACTCCCCTGTGCTTAAAGATGCAGAGACCAACCTTAGGACAGTTACGGGGAAAAGTGCTACGGAAAAATACCAAATAGTTCTCCACCTAGCGGTTCTTTCCAAAGTTGCGCCACACACCTCTCGGAAAGATCCAGTGACTGCGGCCTAGCCTTCCATTGGTCTGGAGAAGGAATCGCCGTTCCTAGCTGATGAATCAAATGATTCTGAAAGGAACGGTGAAAAGTGCGGATCCTGTTTCAGTCATTAGACTGAAACAGGATCCGCACTATTCACCTCTCCCACAAAGGCGCACTTCTCGTGTCTGGCGCGAGTCCCACAAACCCAGGATGGACAGAGGCCCTGCACTTGCCACCCCAGAAAAATATCTCATCTCCAAGGAAGGGTCCTTACGCTAACGGTTGAAAAGGGCTCCCGTTCTTGAAACGGTGGTGAAAGCACCGTGAAAGAATACTGAAAACAATCCTATCTTCCAAGGCTCCGGTGCCAGGTATGGGAAATACCAAGTTACCTGGGCCTCAGCAGAGGTTTCTCTGCGAAAAGCATCCTAGCCTTCAGGATGCAGAGACCGACCTCATGACTGTTACGGTGCAAAACGCTATGGAAATGGCCAATAATTACCAACATACTGGTGATCTCAAAAGGGTCAGGATGAAATCTGAAGCACGATCCACACTTTTCCCATCTCACGGAAATATGCACTTACCAACTCTGCAGGTAAGCAAACCAAAGGCAGGGCTGACAGAAGCCCTGCACTTACACCCCACCCAGAAATCTCAACTACCAGGCAGGATTCTGACGCTAATGCGAGAAACCTGCTCGGGTTCTGAACATCATGGCGAAACCACAGTGGAATACTACCGAAAAGAACACTTTCCTTGCAGTCTCTAGCACCAACTATTGGAAATGCCAAGTTTACTGGGCCTCGGCCTGCTTTCCTCTGTGAAAACTCCCCTGTGCTTAAGGATGCAGAGACCAACCTTAGGACAGTTACGGGGAAAAGTGCTACGGAAAAATACCAAATAGTTCTCCACCTAGCGGTTCTTTCCAAAGTTGCGCCACACACCTCTCGGAAAGATCCAGTGACTGCGGCCTAGCCTTCCATTGGTCTGGAGAAGGAATCGCCGTTCCTAGCTGATGATTCAAATGATTCTGAAAGGAACGGTGAAAAGTGCGGATCCTGTTTCAGTCTTTAGACTGAAACAGGATCCGCACTATTCACCTCTCCCACAAAGGCGCACTTCTCGTGTCTGGCGCGAGTCCCAAAAACCCAGGACGGACAGAGGCCCTGCACTTGCCACCCCAGAAAAATATCTCATCTCCAAGGAAGGGTCCTTACGCTAACGGTTGAAAAGGGCTCCCGTTCTTGAAACGGTGGTGAAAGGACGGTGAAAGAATACTGAAAACAATCCTATCTTCCAAGGCTCCGGTGCCAGGTATGGGAAATACCAAGTTACCTGGGCCTCAGCAGAGGTTTCTCTGCGAAAAGCATCCTAGGCTTCAGGATGCAGAGACCGACCTCATGACTGTTACGGTGCAAAACGCTATGGAAATGGCCAATAATTACCAACATACTGGTGATCTCAAAAGGGTCAGGATGAAATCTGAAGCACGATCCACACTTTTCCCATCTCACGCAAATATGCACTTACCAACTCTGCAGGTAAGCAAACCAAAGGCAGGGCTGACAGAAGCCCCGCACTTACACCCCACCCAGAAATCTCAACTACCAGGCAGGATTCTGACGCTAATGCGAGAAACCTGCTCGGGTTCTGAACATCATGGTGAAACCACAGTGGAATACTACCGAAAAGAACACTTTCCTTGCAGTCTCTAGCACCAACTATTGGAAATGCCAAGTTTACTGGGCCTCGGCCTGCTTTCCTCTGTGAAAACTCCCCTGTGCTTAAGGATGCAGAGACCAACCTTAGGACAGTTACGGGGAAAAGTGCTACGGAAAAATACCAAATAGTTCTCCACCTAGCGGTTCTTTCCAACGTTGCGCCACACACCTCTCGGAAAGATCGAGTGACTGCGGCCTAGCCTTCCATTGGTCTGGAGAAGGAATCGCCGTTCCTAGCTGATGAATCAAATGATTCTGAAAGGAACGGTGAAAAGTGCGGATCCTGTTTCAGTCATTAGACTGAAACAGGATCCGCACTATTCACCTCTCCCACAAAGGCGCACTTCTCGTGTCTGGCGCGAGTCCCACAAACCCAGGACGGACAGAGCCCCTGCACTTGCCACCCCAGAAAAATATCTCATCTCCAAGGAAGGGTCCTTACGCTAACGGTTGAAAAGGGCTCCCGTTCTTGAAACGGTGGTGAAAGGACGGTGAAAGAATACTGAAAACAATACTATCTTAGAAGGCTCCAGTGCCAGGTATTGGAGATACCAAGTTACCTGGGCCTCAACAGAGGTTTCTCTGCGAAAAGCATCCTAGGCTTCAGGATGCAGAGACCGACCTCATGCCTGTTACGGTGCAAAACGCTATGGAAATGGCCAACAATTACCAACATACTGGTGATCTCAAAAGGGTCAGGATGAAATCTGAAGCACGATCCACACTTTTCCCATCTCACGCAAATATGCACTTACCAACTCTGCAGGTAAGCAAACCAAAGGCAGGGCTGACAGAAGCCCCGCACTTACACAACACCCAGAAATCTCAACTACCAGGCAGGATTCTGACGCTAATGCGAGAAACCTGCTCGGGTTCTGAACATCATGGCGAAACCACAGTGGAATACTACCGAAAAGAACACTTTCCTTGCAGTCTCTACCACCAACTATTGGAAATGCCAAGTTTACTGGGCCTCGGCCTGCTTTCCTCTGTGAAAACTCCCCTGTGCTTAAGGATGCAGAGACCAACCTTAGGACAGTTACGGGGAAAAGTGCTACGGAAAAATACCAAATAGTTCTCCACCTAGCGGTTCTTTCCAACGTTGCGCCACACACCTCTCGGAAAGATCGAGTGACTGCGGCCTAGCCTTCCATTGGTCTGGAGAAGGAATCGCCGTTCCTAGCTGATGAATCAAATGATTCTGAAAGGAACGGTGAAAAGTGCGGATCCTGTTTCAGTCATTAGACTGAAACAGGATCCGCACTATTCACCTCTCCCACAAAGGCGCACTTCTCGTGTCTGGCGCGAGTCCCACAAACCCAGGATGGACAGAGGCCCTGCACTTGCCACCCCAGAAAAATATCTCATCTCCAAGGAAGGGTCCTTACGCTAACGGTTGAAAAGGGCTCCCGTTCTTGAAACGGTGGTGAAAGCACCGTGAAAGAATACTGAAAACAATCCTATCTTCCAAGGCTCCGGTGCCAGGTATGGGAAATACCAAGTTACCTGGGCCTCAGCAGAGGTTTCTCTGCGAAAAGCATCCTAGGCTTCAGGATGCAGAGACCGACCTCATGACAGTTACGGTGCAAAACGCTATGGAAATGGCCAATAATTACCAACATACTGGTGATCTCAAAAGGGTCAGGATGAAATCTGAAGCACGATCCACACTTTTCCCATCTCACGCAAATATGCACTTACCAACTCTGCAGGTAAGCAAACCAAAGGCAGGGCTGACAGAAGCCACGCACTTACACCCCACCCAGAAATCTCAACTACCAGGCAGGATTCGGACGCTAATGTGAGAAACCTGCTCGGGTTCTGAACATCATGCGAAACCACAGTGGAATACTACCGAAAAGAACACTTTCCTTGCAGTCTCTAGCACCAACTATTGGAAATGCCAAGTTTACTGGGCCTCGGCCTGCTTTCCTCTGTGAAAACTCCCCTGTGCTTAAGGATGCAGAGACCAACCTTAGGACAGTTACGGGGAAAAGTGCTACGGAAAAATACCAAATAGTTCTCCACCTAGCGGTTCTTTCCAACGTTGCGCCACACACCTCTCGGAAAGATCGAGTGACTGCGGCCTAGCCTTCCATTGGTCTGGAGAAGGAATCGCCGTTCCTAGCTGATGAATCAAATGATTCTGAAAGGAACGGTGAAAAGTGCGGATCCTGTTTCAGTCATTAGACTGAAACAGGATCCGCACTATTCACCTCTCCCACAAAGGCGCACTTCTCGTGTCTGGCGCGAGTCCCACAAACCCAGGATGGACAGAGGCCCTGCACTTGCCACCCCAGAAAAATATCTCATCTCCAAGGAAGGGTCCTTACGCTAACGGTTGAAAAGGGCTCCCGTTCTTGAAACGGTGGTGAAAGCACCGTGAAAGAATACTGAAAACAATCCTATCTTCCAAGGCTCCGGTGCCAGGTATGGGAAATACCAAGTTACCTGGGCCTCAGCAGAGGTTTCTCTGCGAAAAGCATCCTAGGCTTCAGGATGCAGAGACCGACCTCATGACAGTTACGGTGCAAAACGCTATGGAAATGGCCAATAATTACCAACATACTGGTGATCTCAAAAGGGTCAGGATGAAATCTGAAGCACGATCCACACTTTTCCCATCTCACGCAAATATGCACTTACCAACTCTGCAGGTAAGCAAACCAAAGGCAGGGCTGACAGAAGCCACGCACTTACACCCCACCCAGAAATCTCAACTACCAGGCAGGATTCGGACGCTAATGTGAGAAACCTGCTCGGGTTCTGAACATCATGCGAAACCACAGTGGAATACTACCGAAAAGAACACTTTCCTTGCAGTCTCTAGCACCAACTATTGGAAATGCCAAGTTTACTGGGCCTCGGCCTGCTTTCCTCTGTGAAAACTCCCCTGTGCTTAAGGATGCAGAGACCAACCTTAGGACAGTTACGGGGAAAAGTGCTACGGAAAAATACCAAATAGTTCTCCACCTAGCGGTTCTTTCCAAAGTTGCGTCACACACCTCTCGGAAAGATCGAGTGACTGCGGCCTAGCCTTCGATTGGTCTGGAGAAGGAATCGTCGTCCCTAGCTGATCAATCAAATGATTCTGAAAGGAACGGTGAAAAGCGCGGATCCAGTTTCAGTCTAAAGACTGAAACAGGATCCACACTATTCACCTCTCCCACAAAGGCGCACTTCTCGTGTCTGGCGCGAGTCCCAAAAACCCAGGACGGACAGAGGCCCTGCACTTGCCACCCCAGAAAAATATCTCATCTCCAAGGACGGGTCCTTACGCTAACGGTTGAAAAGGGCTCCCGTTCTTGAAACGGTGGTGAAAGGACGGTGAAAGAATACTGAAAATAATCCTATCTTCCAAGGCTCCGGTGCCAGGTATGGGAAATACCAAGTTACCTGGGCCTCAGCAGAGGTTTCTCTGCGAAAAGCATCCTAGTCTTCAGGATACAGAGACCGACCTCATGACTGTTACGGTGCAAAACGCTATGGAAATGGCCAATAATTACCAACATACTGGTGATCACAAAAGAGTCAGGATGAAATCTGAAGCACGATCCACACTTTTCCCATCTCACGCAAATATGCACTTACCAACTCTGCAGGTAAGCAAACCAAAGGCAGGGCTGACAGAAGCCCCGCACTTACAACCCACCCAGAAATCTCAACTACCAGGCAGAATTCTGACGCTAATGCGAGAAACCTGCTCAGGTTCTGAACATCATGGCGAAACCACAGTGGAAGAATACCGAAAAGAACACTTTCTTTGCAGTCTCTAGCACCAACTATTGGCAATGCCAAGTTTACTGGGCCTCGGCCTGCTTTCCTGTGTGAAAACTCCCCTATGCTTAAGGATGCAGAGACCAACCTTAGGACAGTTACGGGGAAAAGTGCTACGGAAAAATACCAAATAGTTCTCCACCTAGCGGTTCTTTCCAAAGTTGCGCCACACACCTCTCGGAAAGATCGAGTGACTGCGGCCTAGCCTTCCATTGGTCTGGAGAAGGAATCGCCGTTCCTAGCTGATGAATCAAATGATTCTGAAAGGAACGGTGAAAAGAGCGGATCCTGTTTCAGTCTAAAGACTGAAACAGGATCCGCACTATTCACCTCTCCCACAAAGGCGCACTTCTCGTGTCTGGCGCGAGTCCCACAAACCCAGGACGGACAGAGCCCCTGCACTTGTCACCCCAGAAAAATATCTCATCTCCAAGGAAGGGTCCTTACGCTAACGGTTGAAAAGGGCTCCCGTTCTTGAAACGGTGGTGAAAGGACGGTGAAAGAATACTGAAAACAATACTATCTTCCAAGGCTCCAGTGCCAGGTATTGGAGATACCAAGTTACCTGGGCCTCAGCAGAGGTTTCTCTGCGAAAAGCATCCTAGGCTTCAGGATGCAGAGACCGACCTCATGCCTGTTACGGTGCAAAACGCTATGGAAATGGCCAACAATTACCAACATACTGGTGATCTCAAAAGGGTCAGGATGAAATCTGAAGCACGATCCACACTTTTCCCATCTCACGCAAATATGCACTTACCAACTCTCCAGGTAAGCAAACCAAAGGCAGGGCTGACAGAAGCCCCGCACTTACACTACACCCAGAAATCTCAACTACCAGGCAGGATTCTGACGCTAATGCGAGAAACCTCCTCGGGTTCTGAACATCATGGCGAAACCACAGTGGAATACTACCGAAAAGAACACTTTCTTTGCAGTCTCTAGCACCAACTATTGGAAATGCCAAGTTTACTGGGCCTCGGCCTGCTTTCCTCTGTGAAAACTCCCCTGTGCTTAAGGATGCAGAGACCAACCTTAGGACAGTTACGGGGAAAAGTGCTACGGAAAAATACCAAATAGTTCTCCACCTAGCGGTTCTTTCCAAAGTTGCGCCACACACCTCTCGGAAAGATCGAGTGACTGCGGCCTAGCCTTCCATTGGTCTGGAGAAGGAATCGCCGTTCCTAGCTGATGAATCAAATGATTCTGAAAGGAACGGTGAAAAGAGCGGATCCTGTTTCAGTCTAAAGACTGAAACAGGATCCGCACTATTCACCTCTCCCACAAAGGCGCACTTCTCGTGTCTGGCGCGAGTCCCACAAACCCAGGACGGACAGAGGCCCTGCATTTGCCACCCCAGAAAAATATCTCATCTCCAAGGAAGGGTCCTTACACTAACGGTTGAAAAGGGCTCCCGTTCTTGAAACGGTGGTGAAAGGACGGTGAAAGAATACTGAAAACAATCCTATCTTCCAAGGCTCCGGTGCCAGGTATGGGAAATACCAAGTTACCTGGGCCTCAGCAGAGGTTTCTCTGCGAAAAGCATCCTAGGCTTCAGGATGCAGAGATCGACCTCATGACTGTTACGGTGCAAAACGCTATGGAAATGGCCAATAATTACCAACATACCGGTGATCTCAATAGGGTCAGGATGAAATCTGAAGCACGATCCACACTTTTCCCATCTCACGCAAATATGCACTTACCAACTCTGCAGGTAAGCAAACCAAAGGCAGGGCTGACAGAAGCCCCGCACTTACACCCCACCCAGAAATCTCAACTACCAGGCAGGATTCTGACGCTAATGCGAGAAACCTGCTCAGGTTCTGAACATCATGGCGAAACCACAGTGGAATACTACCGAAAAGAACACTTTCCTTGCAGTCTCTAGCACCAACTATTGGAAATGCCAAGTTTACTGGGCCTCGGCCTGCTTTCCTCTGTGAAAACTCCCCTGTGCTTAAGGATGCAGAGACCAACCTTAGGACAGTTACGGGGAAAAGTGCTACGGAAAAATACCAAATAGTTCTCCACCTAGCGGTTCTTTCCAAAGTTGCGCCACACACCTCTCGGAAAGATCAAGTGACTGCGGCCTAGCCTTCCATTGGTCTGGAGAAGGAATCGCCGTTCCTAGCTGATGAATCAAATGATTCTGAAAGGAACGGTGAAAAGTGCGGATCCTGTTTCAGTCATTAGACTGAAACAGGATCCGCACTATTCACCTCTCCCACAAAAGCCCACTTCTCGTGTCTGGCGCGAGTCCCACAAACCCAGGACGGACAGAGCCCCTGCACTTGCCACCCCAGAAAAATATCTCATCTCCAAGGAAGGGTCTTTACTCTAACGGTTGAAAAGGGCTCCCGTTCTTGAAACGGTGGTGAAAGGACGGTGAAAGAATACTGAAAACAATACTATCTTCCAAGGCTCCAGTGCCAGGTATTGGAGATACCAAGTTACCTGGGCCTCAACAGAGGTTTCTCTGCGAAAAGCATCCTAGGCTTCAGGATGCAGAGACCGACCTCATGCCTGTTACGGTGCAAAACGCTATGGAAATGGCCAACAATTACCAACATACTGGTGATCTCAAAAGGGTCAGGATGAAATCTGAAGCACGATCCACACTTTTCCCATCTCACGCAAATATGCACTTACCAACTCTGCAGGTAAGCAAACCAAAGGCAGGGCTGACAGAAGCCCCGCAATTACACCCCACCCAGAAATCTGAACTACCAGGCAGGATTCTGACGCTAATGCGAGAAACCTGCTCGGGTTCTGAACATCATGGTGAAACCACAGTGGAATAATACCGAAAAGAACACTTTCTTTGCAGTCTCTAGCACCAACTATTGGAAATGCCAAGTTTACTTTGCCTCGGCCTTCTTTCCTCTGTGTAAACTCCCCTGTGCTTAAGGATGCAGAGACCAACCTTAGGACAGTTACGGGGAAAAGTGCTATGGAAAAATACCAAATAGTTCTCCACCTAGCGGTTCTTTCCAAAGTTGCGCCACACACCTCTCGGAAAGATCGAGTGACTGCGGCCTAGCCTTCGATTGGTCTGGAGAAGGAATCGCCGTCCCTAGCTGATGAATCAAATGATTCTGAAAGGAACGGTGAAAAGTGCGGATCCTGTTTCAGTCTTTAGACTGAAACAGGATCCGCACTATTCACCTCTCCCACAAAGGCGCACTTCTCGTGTCTGGCGCGAGTCCCACAAACCCAGGACGGACAGAGGCCCTGCACTTGCCACCCCAGAAAAATATCTCATCTCCAAGAAAGGGTCCTTATGCTAACGGTTGAAAAGGGCTCCCGTTCTTGAAACGGTGGTGAAAGGACGGTGAAAGAATACTGAAAATAATCCTATCTTCCAAGGCTCCGGTGCCAGGTATGGGAAATACCAAGTTACCTGGGCCTCAGCAGAGGTTTCTCTGCGAAAAGCATCCTAGGCTTCAGGATGCAGAGACCGACCTCATGACTGTTACGGTGCAAAACGCTATGGAAATGGCCAATAATTACCAACATACTAGTGATCTCAAAAGGGTCAGGATGAAATCTGAAGCACGATCCACACTTTTCCCATCTCACGCAAATATGCACTTACCAACTCTGCAGGTAAGCAAACCAAAGGCAGGGCTGACAGAAGCCCCGCACTTACAACCCACCCAGAAATCTCAAGTACCAGGCAGGATTCTGACGCTAATGCGAGAAACCTGCTCGGATTCTGAACATCATGGCGAAACCACAGTGGAATACTACCGAAAAGAACACTTTCCTTGCAGTCTCTAGCACCAACTATTGGAAATGCCAAGTTTACTGGGCCTCGGCCTGCTTTCCTCTGTGAAAACTCCCCTGTGCTTAAGGATGCAGAGACCAACCTTGGGACAGTTACGGGGAAAAGTGCTACGGAAAAATACCAAATAGTTCTCCACCTAGCGGTTCTTTCCAAAGTTGCGCCACACACCTCTCGGAAAGATCCAGTGACTGCGGCCTAGCCTTCCATTGGTCTGGAGAAGGAATCGCCGTTCCTAGCTGATGATTCAAATGATTCTGAAAGGAACGGTGAAAAGTGCGGATCCTGTTTCAGTCTTTAGACTGAAACAGGATCCGCACTATTTACCTCTCCCACAAAGGCGCACTTCTCGTGTCAGGCCCGAGTCCCAAAAACCCAGGACGGACAGAGGCCCTGCACTTGCCACCCCGGAAAAATATCTCATCTCCAAGGACGGGTCCTTACGCTAACGGTTGAAAAGGGCTCCCGTTCTTGAAACGGTGGTGAAAGGACGGTGAAAGAATACTGAAAATAATCCTATCTTCCAAGGCTCCGGTGCCAGGTATGGGAAATACCAAGTTACCTGGGCCTCAGCAGAGGTTTCTCTGCGAAAAGCATCCTAGGCTTCAGGATGCAGAGACCGACCTCATGACTGTTACGGTGCAAAACGCTATGGAAATGGCCAATAATTACCAACATACTGGTGATCACAAAAGAGTCAGGATGAAATCTGAAGCACGATCCACACTTTTCCCATCTCACGCAAATATGCACTTACCAACTCTGCAGGTAAGCAAACCAAAGGCAGGGCTGACAGAAGCCCCGCACTTACAACCCACCCAGAAATCTCAACTACCAGGCAGGATTCTGACGCTAATGCGAGAAACCTGCTCGGGTTCTGAACATCATGACGAGATCACAGTGGAATAATACCGAAAAGAACACTTTCTTTGCAGTCTCTAGCACCAACTATTGGAAATGCCAAGTTTACTGGGCCTCGGCCTGCTTTCCTCTGTGAAAACTCCCCTATGCTTAAGGATGCAGAGACCAACCTTAGGACAGTTACGGGGAAAAGTGCTACGGAAAAATACCAAATAGTTCTCCACCTAGCGGTTCTTTCCAAAGTTGCGCCACACACCTCTCGGAAAGATCGAGTGACTGCGGCCTAGCCTTCCATTGGTCTGGAGAAGGAATCGCCTTTCCCAGCTGATGAATCAAATGATTCTGAAAGGAACGGTGAAAAGTGCGGATCCTGTTTCAGTCTTTAGACTGAAACAGGATCCGCACTATTCACCTCTCCCACAAAGGCGCACTTCTCGTGTCTGGCGCGAGTCCCACAAACCCAGGACGGACAGAGGCCCTGCACTTGCCACCCCAGAAAAATATCTCATCTCCAAGGAAGGGTCCTGACGCTAACGGTTGAAAAGGGCTCCCGTTCTTGAAACGGTGGTGAAAGGACGGTGAAAGAATACTGAAAACAATCCTATCTTCCAAGGCTCCGGTGCCAGGTATGGGAAATTCCAAGTTACCTGGGCCTCAGCAGAGGTTTCTCTGCGAAAAGCATCCTAGGCTTCAGGATGCAGAGACCGACCTCATGCCTGTTACGGTGCAAAACGCCATGGAAATGGCCAATAATTACCAACATACTGGTGATCTCAAAAGGGTCAGGATGACATCTGAAGCACGATCCACACTTTTCCCATCTCACGCAAATATGCACTTACCAACTCTGCAGGTAAGCAAAAAAAAGGCAGGGCTGACAGAAGCCACGCACTTACACCCCACCCAGAAATCTCAACTACCAGGCAGGATTCTGACGCTAATGCGAGAAACCTGCTCAGGTTCTGAACATCAAGGCGAAACCACAGTGGAAGAATACCGAAAAGAACACTTTCTTTGCAGTCTCTAGCACCAACTATTGGCAATGCCAAGTTTACTGGGCCTCGGCCTGCTTTCCTCTGTGAAAACTCCCCTATGCTTATGGATGCAGAGACCAACCTTAGGACAGTTACGGGGAAAAGTGCTACGGAAAAATACCAAATAGTTCTCCACCTAGCGGTTCTTTCCAAAGTTGCGCCACACAACTCTCGGAAAGTTCGAGTGACTGCGGTCTGGCCTTCCATTGGTCTGGAGAAGGAATCGCCGTTCCTAGCTGATGAATCAAATGATTCTGAAAGGAACGGTGAAAAGTGCGGATCCTGTTTCAGTCTTTAGACTGAAACAGGATCCGTACTATTCAACTCTCCCACAAAGGCGCACTTCTCGTGTCTGGCGCGAGTCCCACAAACCCAGGACGGACAGAGTCCCTGCACTTGCCACCCCAGAAAAATACCTCATTTCCAAGGAAGGGTCCTTACGCTAACGGTTGAAAAGGGCTCCCGTTCTTGAAACGGTGGTGAAACGACGGTGAAAGAATACTGAAAACAATCCTATCTTCCAAGGCTCCGGTGCCAGATATGGGAAATACCAAGTTAACTGGGCCTCAGCACAGGTTTCTCTGCGAAAAACATCCTAGGCTTCAGGATGCAGAGACCGACCTCATGCCTGTTACGGTGCAAAACGCCATGGAAATGGCCAATAATTACCAACATACTGGTGATCTCAAAAGGGTCAGGATGAAATCTGAAGCACGATCCACACTTTTCCCATCTCACGCAATTATGCAATTAAGAAATCTGGATGTAAACAAATGAACGGCAGGGCCTAGAGAAGCCCCGCGCTTACACCCCACCCAGAAATCTCAACTACCAGGCAGCATTCTTATGCTAATGCGAGAACCCTGCTCGGGTTCTGAAAATAATGCTGAAACCACAACGGAATAATACTTAAAAGAACACTTTCTTGGTAGTCTCTAGGACCAACTATTGGAAATGCCAACATTACTGGGCCTCAGCCTGTTTCGTCTGTGAAGACTCTGGTATGCTTAAGGATGCAGAGACCAGCCTTATGACAATTACGGTGAAAAGTGCTTCGGAAAAATACCAAATAGTTCTCCACTTAGCGGTTCTTTCAAAAGTTGGGCCACACACCTCCTGGAAAGATCGAGTTACTTTGGCCTAGCCTTCGATTGTTCTGGAGAAGCAATCGCCATTCCTAGCTGATGAATCAAATGATTCTGAAAGGAACGGTGAAAAGTGCGGATCCTGTTTCAGTCTTTAGACTGAAACAGGATCCGCACTATTCACCTGTCCCACAAAGGCGCACTTCTCATGTCTGGCGCTAGTCCAACAAACCCAGGACTGACAGAGGCCCTGCACTTGCCACCGCAGAAAAATATCTCATCTCCAAAGAAGGATTCTTCCGCTAACGGTTGAAAAGGGCTCCCGTTCTTGAAACAGCGGTGAAAGGATGGTGAAATAATACTGAAAACAACCCTATCTTCCAAGGCTCCTGTGCCAGCTATGGGAAATAGCAAGTTACCTGGGCCTCAGCAGAGGTTTCTCTGCAAAAAGCATCATGGGCTTCAGGATGCAGAGAACGAACTCATGACTATTACGGTGCCAAACGCCATGGAAATGGCAAATAATTACCAACACACTGGTCATTTCAAAGTGTCAGGATGAAACCTGAAGCATGATCCACACTTTTCCCATCTCACGCAAATATGCACTTTCCAACTCTGGAGGTGAACAAATCAAAAGCTGGGCCTAAAGAAGCCCCGCGCTTACACCCCACCCAGAAATCTCAACTACCAGGCAGGATTCTTATGCTAATCCGAGAATCCTGCTCGGGTTCTGAACATAATGCTGAACCCACAACGGAATAATACTTAAAAGAACACTTTCTTGGTAGTCTCTAGGACCAACTATTGGAAATGCCAAGATTACTGGGCCTCAGCCTGTTTCGTCTGTGAAGACTCTGGTATGCTTAAGGATGCAGAGACCAGCCTTATGACAATTACGGTGAAAAGTGCTTCGGAAAAATACCAAATAGTTCTCCACTTAGCGGTTCTTTAAAAAGTTGGCCCACACACCTCTTGGAAAGATCGAGTTACTTTGGCCTAGCCTTCGATTGTTCTGGAGAAGCAATCGCCATTCCTAGCTGATGAATCAAATGATTCTGAAAGGAACGGTGAAAAGTGCGGATCCTGTTTCAGTCTTTAGACTGAAACAGGATCCGCACTATTCACCTGTCCCACAAAGGCGCACTTCTCATGTCTGGCGCTAGTCCAACAAACCCAGGACTGACAGAGGCCCTGCACTTGCCACCCCAGAAAAATATCTCATCTCCAAAGAAGGATTCTTCCGCTAACGGTTGAAAAGGGCTCCCGTTCTTGAAACAGCGATGAAAGGATGGTGAAATATTACTGAAAACAATCCTATCTTCCAAGGCTCCTGTGCCAGCTATGGGAAATAGCAAGTTACCTGGGCCTCAGCAGAGGTTTCTCTGCAAAAAGCATCATGGGCTTCAGGATGCAGAGACCGAACTCATGACTATTACGGTGCCAAACGCCATGGAAATGGCAAATAATTACCAACACACTGGTCATTTCAAAGTGTCAGGATGAAATCTGAAGCACGATCCACACTTTTCCCATCTCACGCAATTATGCAATTAAGAAATCTGGATGTAAACAAATCAAAGGCAGGGCCTACAGAAGCCCCGCGCTTACAACCCATCCAGAAATCTCAACTACCAGGCAGCATTCTTATGCTAATGCGAGAACCCTGCTCGGGTTCTGAACATAATGCTGAACCCACAACGGAATAATACTTAAAAGAACACTTTCTTGGTAGTCTCTAGGACCAACTACTGGAAATGCCAACATTACTGGGCCTCAGCCTGTTTCGTCTGTGAAGACTCTGGTATGCTTAAGGATGCAGAGACCAGCCTTATGACAATTACGGTGAAAAGTGCTTCGGAAAAATACCAAATAGTTCTCCACTTACGGGTTCTTTCAAAAGTTGGGCCACACACCTCTTGGAAAGATCGAGTTACTTTGGCCTAGCCTTCGATTGTTCTGGAGAAGCAATCGCCATTCCTAGCTGATGAATCAAATGATTCTGAAAGGAACGGTGAAAAGTGCGGATCCTGGTTCAGTCTTTAGACTGAAACAGGATCCGCACTATTCACCTGTCCCACAAAGGCGCACTTCTCATGTCTGGCGCTAGTCCAACAAACCCAGGACTGACAGAGGCCCTGCACTTGCCACCCCAGAAAAATATCTCATCTCCAAAGAAGGATTCTTCCGCTAACGGTTGAAAAGGGCTCCCGTTCTTGAAACAGCGATGAAAGGATGGTGAAATATTACTGAAAACAATCCTATCTTCCAAGGCTCCTGTGCCAGCTATGGGAAATAGCAAGTTACCTGGGCCTCAGCAGAGGTTTCTCTGCAAAAAGCATCATGGGCTTCAGGATGCAGAGACCGAACTCATGACTATTACGGTGCCAAACGCCATGGAAATGGCAAATAATTACCAACACACTGGTCATTTCAAAGTGTCAGGATGAAATCTGAAGCACGATCCACACTTTTCCCATCTCACGCAATTATGCAATTAAGAAATCTGGATGTAAACAAATCAAAGGCAGGGCCTACAGAAGCCCCGCGCTTACAACCCATCCAGAAATCTCAACTACCAGGCAGCATTCTTATGCTAATGCGAGAAACCTGCTCGGGTTCTGAACATAATGCTGAACCCACAACGGAATAATACTTAAAAGAACACTTTCTTGGTAGTCTCTAGGACCAACTATTGGAAATGCCAACATTACTGGGCCTCAGCCTGTTTCGTCTGTGAAGACTCTGGTATGCTTAAGGATGCAGAGACCAGCCTTATGACAATTACGGTGAAAAGTGCTTCGGAAAAATACCAAATAGTTCTCCACTTAGCGGTTCTTTCAAAAGTTAGGCCACACACCTCTTGGAAAGATCGAGTTACTTTGGCCTAGCCTTCGATTGGTCTGGAGAAGCAATCGCCTTTCCTAGCTGATGAATCAAATGATTCTGAAAGGAACGGTGAAAAGTGCGGATTCTGATTCAGTCTTTAGACTGAAACAGGATCCGCACTATTCACCTGTCCCACAAAGGCGCACTTCTCATGTTTGGCGCTAGTCCAACAAAACCAGGACTTACAGAGGCCCTGCACTTGCCACCCCAAAAAATTAACTCATCTCCAAAGAAGGATTCTTCCGCTAACGGTTGAAAACGGCTCCCGTTCTTGAAACAGTGGTGAAAGGATGGTGAAATAATACTGAAAACAACCCTATCTTCCAAGGATCCTGTGCCAGCTATGGGAAATAGCAAGTTACCTGGGCCTCAGCAGAGGTTTCTCTGCAAAAAGCATCATAGGCTTCAGGATGCAGAGACCGAACTCATGACTATTACGGTGCCAAACGCCATGGAAATGGCAAATAATTACCAACACACTGGTCATTTCAAAGTGTCAGGATGAAATCTGAAGCACGATCCACACTTTTCCCATCTCATGCAAATATGCACTTTCCAACTCTGGAGGTAAACAAATCAAAGGCAGGGCCTACAGAAGCCCCCCGCTTACACCCCACCCAGAAATCTCAACTACCAGGCAGGATTCTTATGCTAATGCGAGAACCCTGCTCGGGTTCTGAAAATAATGCTGAAACCACAACGGAATAATACTTAAAAGAACACTTTCTTGGTAGTCTCTAGGACCAACTATTGGAAATGCCAACATTACTGGGCCTCAGCCTGTTTCGTCTGTGAAGACTCCGGTATGCTTAAGGATGCAGAAACCAGCCTTATGATAATTACGGTGAAAAGTGCTTCGGAAAAATACCAAATAGTTCTCCACTTAGCGGTTCTTTCAAAAGTTAGGCCACACACCTCTTGGAAAGATCGAGTTACTTTGGCCTAGCCTTCGATTGGTCTGGAGAAGCAATCGCCATTCCTAGCTGATGAATCAAATGATTCTGAAAGGAACGGTGAAAAGTGCGGATCCTGTTTCAGTCTTTAGACTGAAACAGGATCCGCACTATTCACCTGTCCCACAAAGGCACACTTCTCATGTCTGGCGTTAGTCCAACAAACCCAGGACTTACAGAGGCCCTGCACTTGCCACCCCAGAAAAATATCTCATCTCCAAAGAAGGATTCTTCCGCTAACGGTTGAAAAGGGTTCCCGTTCTTGAAACAGCGATGAAAAAATTGTGAAATAATACTGAAAGCAATCCTATCTTCCAAGGCTCCTGTGCCAGCTATGGGAAATAGCAAGTTACCTGGGCCTCAGCAGAGGTTTCTCTGCAAAAAGCATCATAGGCTTCAGGATGCAGAGACCGACCTCATGACTATTACAGTGCCAAACGCCATGGAAATGGCAAATAATTACCAACACACTGGTCATTTCAAAGTGTCAGGATGAAATCTGAAGCACGATCCACACTTTTCCCATCTCAAGCAATTATGCAATTAACAAATCTGGATGTAAACAAATCAAAGGCAGGGCCTACAGAAGCCCCGCCCTTACACACCACCCAGAAATCTCAACTACCAGGCAGGATTCTTATGCTAATGCGAGAACCCTGCTCGGGTTCTGAAAATAATGCTGAAACCACAACGGAATAATACTTAAAAGAACACTTTCTTGGTAGTCTCTAGGACCAACTATTGGAAATGCCAAGATTACTGGGCCTCAGCCTGTTTCGTCTGTGAATACTCTGGTATGCTTAAGGATGCAGAGACCAGCCTTATGACAATTACGGTGAAAAGTGCTTAGGAAAAATACCAAATAGTTCTCCACTTAGCAGTTCTTTCAAAAGTTGGGACACACACCTCTTGGAAAGATTGAGTTACTTTGGCCTAGCCTTCGATTGGTCTGGAGAAGAAATCGCCATTCCTAGCTGATCAATCAAATGATTCTGAAAGGAACGGTGAAAAGTGCGGATCCTGTTTCAGTCTTTAGACTGAAACAGGATCCGCACTATTCACCTGTCCCACAAAGGCGCACTTCTCTTGTCTGGCGCTAGTCCAACAAACCCAGGACTGACAGAGGCCCTGCACTTGCCACCCCAGAAAAATATCTCATCTCCAAAGAAGGATTCTTCCGCTAACGGTTGGAAAGGGCTCCCGTTCTTGAAACAGTGGTGAAAAAATTGTGAAATAATACTGAAAGCAATCCTATCTTCCAAGGCTCCTGTGCCAGCTATGGGAAATAGCAAGTTACCTGGGCCTCAGCAGAGGTTTCTCTGCAAAAAGCATCATAGGCTTCAGGATGCAGAGACCGACCTCATGACTATTACGGTGCCAAACGCCATGGAAATGGCAAATAATTAACAACACACTGGTCATTTCAAAGTGTCAGGATGAAATCTGAAGCACGATCCACACTTTTCCCATGTCACGCAATTATGCAATTAAGAAATCTGGATGTAAACAAATCAAAGGCAGGGCCTACAGAAGCCCCGCGCTTATACCCCATCCAGAAATCTCAACTACCAGGCAGGATTCTTATGCTAATGTGAGAAACCTGCTCGGGTTCTGAACATAATGCTGAACCCACAACGGAATAATACTTAAAAGAACACTTTCTTGGTAGTCTCTAGGACCAACTATTGGAAATGCCAACATTACTGGGCCTCAGCCTGTTTCGTCTGTGAAGACTCTGGTATGCTTAAGGATGCAGAGACCAGCCTTATGACAATTACGGTGAAAAGTGCTTCGGAAAAATACCAAATAGTTCTCCACTTAGCGGTTCTTTCAAAAGTTAGGCCACACACCTCTTGGAAAGATCGAGTTACTTTGGCCT
Organism: Lemur catta; assembly: GCF_020740605.2. Lineage (NCBI taxonomy): Eukaryota > Metazoa > Chordata > Mammalia > Primates > Lemuridae > Lemur > Lemur catta. Next base: position 404,088 of record NW_025423737.1, read on the forward strand.
AGCCTTCGATTGGTCTGGAGAAGCAATCGCCTTTCCTAGCTGATGAATCAAATGATTCTGAAAGGAACGGTGAAAAGTGCGGATCCTGATTCAGTCTTTAGACTGAAACAGGATCCGCACTATTCACCTGTCCCACAAAGGCGCACTTCTCATGTTTGGCGCTAGTCCAACAAAACCAGGACTTACAGAGGCCCTGCACTTGCCACCCCAAAAAATTATCTCATCTCCAAAGAAGGATTCTTCCGCTAACGGTTGAAAAGGGCTCCCGCTCTTGAAACAGTGGTGAAAGGATGGTGAAATATTAGTGAAAACAATCCTATCTTCCAAGGATCCTGTGCCAGCTATGGGAAATAGCAAGTTACCTGGGCCTCAGCAGAGGTTTCTCTGCAAAAAGCATCATAGGCTTCAGGATGCAGAGACCGAACTCATGACTATTACGGTGCCAAACGCCATGGAAATGGCAAATAATTACCAACACACTGGTCATTTCAAAGTGTCAGGATGAAATCTGAAGCACGATCCACACTTTTCCCATCTCACGCAAATATGCACTTTCCAACTCTGGAGGTAAACAAATCAAAGGCAGGGCCTAAAGAAGCCCCGCGCTTACACACCACCCAGAAATCTCAACTACCAGGCAGCATTCTTATGCTAATGCGAGAACCCTGCTCGGCTTCTGAAAATAATGCTGAAACCACAAGGGAATAATACTTAAAAGAACACTTTCTTGGTAGTCTCTAGGACCAACTATTGGAACTGCCAAGATTACTGGGCCTCAGCCTGTTTCGTCTGTGAATACTCTGGTATGCTTAAGGATGCAGAGACCAGCCTTATGACAATTACGGTGAAAAGTGCTTCGGAAAAATACCAAATAGTTCTCCACTTAGCGGTTCTTTCAAAAGTTAGGCCACACACATCTTGGAAAGATCGAGTTACTTTGGCCTAGCCTTCGATTGGTCTGGAGAAGCAATCGCCATTCCTAGCTGATGAATCAAATGATTCTGAAAGGAACGGTGAAAAGTGCGGATCCTGTTTCAGTCTTTAGACTGAAACAGGATCCGCACTATTCACCTGTCCCACAAAGGCGCACTTCTCATGTCTGGCGCTAGTCCAACAAACCCAGGACTGACAGAGGCCCTGCACTTGCCACCCCAGAAAAATATCTCATCTCCAAAGAAGGATTCTTCCGCTAACGGTTGGAAAGGGCTCCCGTTCTTGAAACAGTGGTGAAAAAATTGTGAAATAATACTGAAAGCAATCCTATCTTCCAAGGCTCCTGTGCCAGCTATGGGAAATAGCAAGTTACCTGGGCCTCAGCAGAGGTTTCTCTGCAAAAAGCATCATAGGCTTCAGGATGCAGAGACCGACCTCATGACTATTACGGTGTCAAACGCCATAGAAATGGCAAATAATTACCAACACACTGGTCATTTCAAAGTGTCAGGAAGAAATCTGAACCACGATCCACACTTTTCCCATCTCACGCAATTATGCAATTAAGAAATCTGGATGTAAACAAATCAAAGGCAGGGCCTACAGAAGCCCCGCCCTTACACCCCACCCAGAAATCTCAACTACCAGGCAGGATTCTTATGCTAATGCGAGAACCCTGCTCGGGTTCTGAAAATAATGCTGAAACCACAACGGAATAATACTTAAAAGAACACATTCTTGGTAGTCTCTAGGACCAACTATTGGAAATGCCAAGATTACTGGGCCTCAGCCTGTTTCGTCTGTGAAGACTCTGGTATGCTTAAGGATGCAGAGACCAGCCTTATGACAATTACGGTGAAAAGTGCTTCGGAAAAATACCAAATAGTTCTCCACTTAGCGGTTCTTTCAAAAGTTGGGACACACACCTCTTGGAAAGATCGAGTTACTTTGGCCTAGCCTTCGATTGGTCTGGAGAAGCAATCGCCATTCCTAGCTGATGAATCAAATGATTCTGAAAGGAACGGTGAAAAGTGCGGATCCTGTTTCAGTCTTTAGACTGAAACAGGATCCGCACTATTCACCTGTCCCACAAAGGCGCACTTCTCATGTCTGGCGCTAGTCCAACAAACCCAGGACTGACAGAGGCCCTGCACTTGCCACCCCAGAAAAATATCTCATCTCCAAAGAAGGATTCTTCCGCTAACGGTTGAAAAGGGCTCCCGTTCTTGAAACAGCGGTGAAAGGATGGTGAAATATTACTGAAAACATTCCTATCTTCCAAGGCTCCTGTTCCTGCTATGGGAAATAGCAAGTTACCTGGGCCTCAGCAGAGGTTTCTCTGCAAAAAGCATCATAGGCTTCAGGATGCAGAGACCGACCTCATGACTATTACGGTGCCAAACGCAATGGAAATGGCAAATAATTACCAACACACTGGTCATTTCAAAGTGTCAGGATGAAATCTGAAGCACGATCCACACTTTTCCCATGTCACGCAATTATGCAATTAAGAAATCTGGATGTAAACAAATCAAAGGCAGGGCCTACAGAAGCCCCGCGCTTACACCCCACCCAGAAATCTCAACTACCAGGCAGGATTCTTATGCTAATGCGAGAACCCTGCTCAGGTTCTGAAAATAATGCTGAAACCACAACGGAATAATACTTAAAAGAAAACTTTCTTGGTAGTCTCTAGGACCAACTATAGGAAATGCCAACATTACTGGGCCTCAGCCTGTTTCGTCTGTGAAGACTCTGGTATGCTTAAGGATGCAGAGACCAGCCTTATGACAATTACGGTGAAAAGTGCTTCGGAAAAATACCAAATAGTTCTCCACTTAGCGGTTCTTTCAAAAGTTAGGCCACACACCTCTTGGAAAGATGGAGTTACTTTGGCCTAGCCTTCGATTGGTCTGGAGAAGCAATCGCCATTCCTAGCTGATGAATCAAATGATTCTGAAAGGAACGGTGAAAAGTGCGGATCCTGTTTCAGTCTTTAGACTGAAACAGGATCCGCACTATTCACCTGTCCCACAAAGGCGCACTTCTCATGTCTGGCGCTAGTCCAACAAACCCAGGACTGACAGAGGCCCTGCACTTGCCACCCCAGAAAAATATCTCATCTCCAAAGAAGAATTCTTTCGCTAACGGTTGGAAAGGGCTCCCGTTCTTGAAACAGTGGTGAAAAAATTGTGAAATAATACTGAAAGCAATCCTATCTTCCAAGGCTCCTGTGCCAGGTATGGGAAATAGCAAGTTACCTGGGCCTCAGCAGAGGTTTCTCTGCAAAAAGCATCATAGGCTTCAGGATGCAGAGACCGACCTCATGACTATTACGGTGCCAAACGCCATGGAAATGGCAAATAATTACCAACACACTGGTCATTTCAAAGTGTCAGGATGAAATCTGAAGCACGATCCACACTTTTCCCATCTCACGCAATTATGCAATTAAGAAATCTGGATGTAAACAAATCAAAGGCAGGGCCTACAGAAGCCCCGCGCTTACACCCCATCCAGAAATCTCAACTACCAGGCAGGATTCTTATGCTAATGTGAGAAACCTGCTGGGGTTCTGAACATAATGCTGAAACCACAACGGAATAATACTTAAAAGAACACTTTCTTGGTAGTCTCTAGGACCAACTATTGGAAATGCCAACATTATTGGGCCTCAGCCTGTTTCGTCTGTGAAGACTCTGGTATGCTTAAGGATGCAGAGACCAGCCTTATGACAATTACGGTGAAAAGTGCTTCGGAAAAATACCAAATAGTTCTCCACTTAGCGGTTCTTTCAAAAGTTGGGCCACACACCTCTTGGAAAGATCGAGTTACTTTGGCCTAGCCTTCGATTGGTCTGGAGAAGCAATCTGTATTCCTAGCTGATGAATCAAATGATTCTGAAAGGAACGGTGAAAAGTGCGGATCCTGTTTCAGTCTTTAGACTGAAACAGGATCCGCACTATTCACCTGTCCCACAAAGGCGCACTTCTCATGTCTGGCGCTACTGCAACAAACCCAGGACTGACAGAGGCCCTGCACTTGCCACCCCAGAAAAATATCTCATCTCCAAAGAAGGATTCTTTCGCTAACGGTTGGAAAGGGCTCCCGTTCTTGAAACAGTGGTGAAAAAATTGTGAAATAATACTGAAAGCAATCCTATCTTCCAAGGTTCCTGTGCCAGCTATGGGAAATAGCAAGTTACCTGGGCCTCAGCAGAGGTTTCTCTGCAAAAAGCATCATAGGCTTCAGGATGCAGAGACCGACCTCATGACTATTACGGTGCCAAACGCCATGGAAATGGGAAATAATTACCAACACACTGGTCATTTCAAAGTGTCAGGAAGAAATCTGCACCACGATCCACACTTTTCCCATCTCACGCAATTATGCAATTAAGAAATCTGGATGTAAACAAATCAAAGGCAGGGCCTACAGAAGCCCCGTGCTTACACCCCATCCAGAAATCTCAACTACCAGGCAGGATTCTTATGCTAATGTCAGAAACCTGCTGGGGTTCTGAACATAATGCTGAAACCACAACGGAATAATACTTAAAAGAACACTTTCTTAGTAGTCTCTAGGACCAACTATTGGAAATGCCAACATTACTGGGCCTCAGCCTGTTTCGTCTGTGAAGACTCTGGTATGCTTAAGGATGCAGAGACCAGCCTTATGACAATTACGGTGAAAAGTGCTTCGGAAAAATACCAAATAGTTCTCCACTTAGCGGTTCTTTCAAAGGTTAGGCCACACACCTCTTGGAAAGATCGAGTTACTTTGGCCTAGCCTTCGATTGGTCTGGAGAAGCAATCGCAATTCCTAGCTGATGAATCAAATGATTCTGAAAGGAACGGTGAAAAGTGCGGATCCTGTTTCAGTCTTTAGACTGAAACAGGATCCGCACTATTCACCTGTCCCACAAAGGCGCACTTCTCATGTCTGGCGCTAGTCCAACAAACCCAGGACTGCCAGAGGCCCTGCACTTGCCACCCCAGAAAAATATCTCATCTCCAAAGAAGGATTCTTCCGCTAACGGTTGAAAAGGGCTCCCGTTCTTGAAACAGTGGTGAAAGGATGGTGAAATATTACTGAAAACAATCCTATCTTCCAAGGATCCTGTGCCAGCTATGGGAAATAGCAAGTTACCTGGGCCTCAGCAGAGGTTTCTCTGCAAAAAGCATCATAGGCTTCAGGATGCAGAGACCGACCTCATGACTATTACGGTGCCAAACGCCATGGAAATGGCAAATAATTACCAACACACTGATCATTTCAAAGTGTCAGGATGAAATCTGAAGCACGATCCACACTTTTCCCATCTCACGCAAATATGCACTTTCCAACTCTGGAGGTAAATAAATCAAAGGCAGGGCCTAAAGAAGCCCCGCGCTTACACCCCACCCAGAAATCTCAACTACCAGGCAGCATTCTTATGCTAATGCGAGAACCCTGCTCGGCTTCTGAAAATAATGCTGAAACCACAACGGAATAATACTTAAAAGAACACTTTCTTGGTAGTCTCTAGGACCAACTATTGGAAATGCCAACATTACTGGGCCTCAGCCTGTTTCGTCTGTGAAGACTCTGGTATGCTTAAGGATGCAGAGACCAGCCTTATGACAATTACGGTGAAAAGTGCTTCGGAAAAATACCAAATAGTTCTCCACTTAGCGGTTCTTTCAAAAGTTAGGCCACACACCTCTTGGAAAGATCGAGTTACTTTGGCCTAGACTTCGATTGGTCTGGAGAAGCAATCGCCTTTCCTAGCTGATGAATCAAATGATTCTGAAAGGAACGGTGAAAAGTGCGGATCCTGATTCAGTCTTTAGACTGAAACAGGATCCGCACTATTCACCTGTCCCACAAAGGCGCACTTCTCATGTTTGGCGCTAGTCCAACAAAACCAGGACTTACAGAGGCCCTGCACTTGCCACCCCAAAAAATTATCTCATCTCCAAAGAAGGATTCTTCCACTAATGGTTGAAAAGGGCTCCCGTTCTTGAAACAGTGGAGAAAGGATGGTGAAATATTAGTGAAAACAATCCTATCTTCCAAGGATTCTGTGCCAGCTATGGGAAATAGCAAGTTACCTGGGCCTCAGCAGAGGTTTCTCTGCAAAAAGCATCATAGGCTTCAGGATGCAGAGACCGAACTCATGACTATTACGGTGCAAAACGCCATGGAAACGGCAAATAATTACCAACACACTGGTTATTTCAAATTGTCAGGATGAAACCTGAAGCATGATCCACACTTTTCCCATCTCACGCAAATATGCACTTTCCAACTCTGGAGGTAAACAAATCAAAGGCTGGGCCTAAAGAAGCCCCGCGCTTATACCCCACCCAGAAATCTCAACTACCAGGCAGGATTCTTATGCTAATGCGAGAACCCTGCTCGGGTTCTGAAAATAATGCTGAAACCACAACGGAATAATACTTAAAAGAACACTTTCTTGGTAGTCTCTAGGACCAACTATTGGAAATGCCAACATTACTGGGCCTCAGCCTGTTTCGTCTGTGAAGACTCTGGTATGCTTAAGGATGCAGAGACCAGCCTTATGACAATTACGGTGAAAAGTGCTTCGGAAAAATACCAAATAGTTCTCCACTTAGCGGTTCTTTCAAAAGTTGGGCCACACACCTCTTGGAAAGATCGAGTTACTTTGGCCTAGCCTTCGATTGTTCTGGAGAAGCAATCGCCATTCCTAGCTGATGAATCAAATGATTCTGAAAGGAACGGTGAAAAGTGCGGATCCTGGTTCAGTCTTTAGACTGAAACAGGATCCGCACTATTCACCTGTCCCACAAAGGCGCACTTCTCATGTCTGGCGCTAGTCCAACAAACCCAGGACTGACAGAGGCCCTGCACTTGCCACCCCAGAAAAATATCTCATCTCCAAAGAAGGATTCTTCCGCTAACGGTTGAAAAGGGCTCCCGTTCTTGAAACAGCGATGAAAGGATGGTGAAATATTACTGAAAACAATCCTATCTTCCAAGGCTCCTGTGCCAGCTATGGGAAATAGCAAGTTAACTGGGCCTCAGCAGAGGTTTCTCTGCAAAAAGCATCATGGGCTTCAGGATGCAGAGACCGAACTCATGACTATTACGGTGCCAAACGCCATGGAAATGGCAAATAATTACCAACACACTGGTCATTTCAAAGTGTCAGGATGAAATCTGAAGCACGATCCACACTTTTCCCATCTCACGCAATTATGCAATTAAGAAATCTGGATGTAAACAAATCAAAGGCAGGGCCTACAGAAGCCCCGCGCTTACAACCCATCCAGAAATCTCAACTACCAGGCAGCATTCTTATGCTAATGCGAGAACCCTGCTCGGGTTCTGAACATAATGCTGAACCCACAACGGAATAATACTTAAAAGAACACTTTCTTGGTAGTCTCTAGGACCAACTACTGGAAATGCCAACATTACTGGGCCTCAGCCTGTTTCGTCTGTGAAGACTCTGGTATGCTTAAGGATGCAGAGACCAGCCTTATGACAATTACGGTGAAAAGTGCTTCGGAAAAATACCAAATAGTTCTCCACTTACGGGTTCTTTCAAAAGTTGGGCCACACACCTCTTGGAAAGATCGAGTTACTTTGGCCTAGCCTTCGATTGGTCTGGAGAAGCAATCGCCTTTCCTAGCTGATGAATCAAATGATTCTGAAAGGAACGGTGAAAAGTGCGGATCCTGATTCAGTCTTTAGACTGAAACAGGATCCGCACTATTCACCTGTCCCACAAAGGCGCACTTCTCATGTTTGGCGCTAGTCCAACAAAACCAGGACTTACAGAGGCCCTGCACTTGCCACCCCAAAAAATTATCTCATCTCCAAAGAAGGATTCTTCCAATAATGGTTGAAAAGGGCTCCCGTTCTTGAAACAGTGGAGAAAGGATGGTGAAATATTAGTGAAAACAATCCTATCTTCCAAGGATTCTGTGCCAGCTATGGGAAATAGCAAGTTACCTGGGCCTCAGCAGAGGTTTCTCTGCAAAAAGCATCATAGGCTTCAGGATGCAGAGACCGAACTCATGACTATTACGGTGCAAAACGCCATGGAAACGGCAAATAATTACCAACACACTGGTTATTTCAAATTGTCAGGATGAAACCTGAAGCATGATCCACACTTTTCCCATCTCACGCAAATATGCACTTTCCAACTCTGGAGGTAAACAAATCAAAGGCTGGGCCTAAAGAAGCCCCGCGCTTACACCCCACCCAGAAATCTCAACTACCAGGCAGGATTCTTATGCTAATGCGAGAACCCTGCTCGGGTTCTGAAAATAATGCTGAAACCACAACGGAATAATACTTAAAAGAACACTTTCTTGGTAGTCTCTAGGACCAACTATTGGAAATGCCAACATTACTGGGCCTCAGCCTGTTTCGTCTGTGAAGACTCTGGTATGCTTAAGGATGCAGAGACCAGCCTTATGACAATTACGGTGAAAAGTGCTTCGGAAAAATACCAAATAGTTCTCCACTTAGCGGTTCTTTCAAAAGTTGGGCCACACACCTCTTGGAAAGATCGAGTTACTTTGGCCTAGCCTTCGATTGTTCTGGAGAAGCAATCGCCATTCCTAGCTGATGAATCAAATGATTCTGAAAGGAACGGTGAAAAGTGCGGATCCTGTTTCAGTCTTTAGACTGAAACAGGATCCGCACTATTCACCTGTCCCACAAAGGCGCACTTCTCATGTCTGGCGCTAGTCCAACAAACCCAGGACTGACAGAGGCCCTGCACTTGCCACCCCAGAAAAATATCTCATCTCCAAAGAAGGATTCTTCCGCTAACGGTTGAAAAGGGCTCCCGTTCTTGAAACAGCGATGAAAGGATTGTGAAATATTATTGAAAACAATCCTATCTTCCAAGGCTCCTGTGCCAGCTATGGGAAATAGCAAGTTACCTGGGCCTCAGCAGAGGTTTCTCTGCAAAAAGCATCATAGGCTTCAGGATGCAGAGACCGAACTCATGACTATTACGGTGCCAAACGCCATGGAAATGGCAAATAATTACCAACACACTGGTCATTTCAAAGTGTCAGGATGAAATCTGAAGCACGATCCACACTTTTCCCATCTCACGCAATTATGCAATTAAGAAATCTGGATGTAAACAAATCAAAGGCAGGGCCTACAGAAGCCCCGCGCTTACACCCCACCCAGAAATCTCAACTACCAGGCAGGATTCTTATGCTAATGTGAGAAACCTGCTGGGGTTCTGAACATAATGCTGAACCCACAACGGAATAATACTTAAAAGAACACTTTCTTGGTAGTCTCTAGGACCAACTATTGGAAATGCCAAGATTACTGGGCCTCAGCCTGTTTCGTCTGTGAAGACTCTGGTATGCTTAAGGATGCAGAGACCAGCCTTATGACAATTACGGTGAAAAGTGCTTCGGAAAAATACCAAATAGTTCTCCACTTAGCGGTTCTTTAAAAAGTTGGCCCACACACCTCTTGGAAAGATCGAGTTACTTTGGCCTAGCCTTCGATTGTTCTGGAGAAGCAATCGCCATTCCTAGCTGATGAATCAAATGATTCTGAAAGGAACGGTGAAAAGTGCGGATCCTGTTTCAGTCTTTAGACTGAAACAGGATCCGCACTATTCACCTGTCCCACAAAGGCGCACTTCTCATGTCTGGCGCTAGTCCAACAAACCCAGGACTGACAGAGGCCCTGCACTTGCCACCCCAGAAAAATATCTCATCTCCAAAGAAGGATTCTTCCGCTAACGGTTGAAAAGGGCTCCCGTTCTTGAAACAGCGATGAAAGGATGGTGAAATATTACTGAAAACAATCCTATCTTCCAAGGCTCCTGTGCCAGCTATGGGAAATAGCAAGTTACCTGGGCCTCAGCAGAGGTTTCTCTGCAAAAAGCATCATGGGCTTCAGGATGCAGAGACCGAACTCATGACTATTACGGTGCCAAACGCCATGGAAATGGCAAATAATTACCAACACACTGGTCATTTCAAAGTGTCAGGATGAAATCTGAAGCACGATCCACACTTTTCCCATCTCACTCAATTATGCAATTAAGAAATCTGGATGTAAACAAATCAAAGGCAGGGCCTACAGAAGCCCCGCGCTTACAACCCATCCAGAAATCTCAACTACCAGGCAGCATTCTTATGCTAATGCGAGAACCCTGCTCGGGTTCTGAACATAATGCTGAACCCACAACGGAATAATACTTAAAAGAACACTTTCTTGGTAGTCTCTAGGACCAACTACTGGAAATGCCAACATTACTGGGCCTCAGCCTGTTTCGTCTGTGAAGACTCTGGTATGCTTAAGGATGCAGAGACCAGCCTTATGACAATTACGGTGAAAAGTGCTTCGGAAAAATACCAAATAGTTCTCCACTTACGGGTTCTTTCAAAAGTTGGGCCACACACCTCTTGGAAAGATCGAGTTACTTTGGCCTAGCCTTCGATTGTTCTGGAGAAGCAATCGCCATTCCTAGCTGATGAATCAAATGATTCTGAAAGGAACGGTGAAAAGTGCGGATCCTGGTTCAGTCTTTAGACTGAAACAGGATCCGCACTATTCACCTGTCCCACAAAGGCGCACTTCTCATGTCTGGCGCTAGTCCAACAAACCCAGGACTGACAGAGGCCCTGCACTTGCCACCCCAGAAAAATATCTCATCTCCAAAGAAGGATTCTTCCGCTAACGGTTGAAAAGGGCTCCCGTTCTTGAAACAGCGATGAAAGGATTGTGAAATATTATTGAAAACAATCCTATCTTCCAAGGCTCCTGTGCCAGCTATGGGAAATAGCAAGTTACCTGGGCCTCAGCAGAGGTTTCTCTGCAAAAAGCATCATAGGCTTCAGGATGCAGAGACCGAACTCATGACTATTACGGTGCCAAACGCCATGGAAATGGCAAATAATTACCAACACACTGGTCATTTCAAAGTGTCAGGATGAAATCTGAAGCACGATCCACACTTTTCCCATCTCACGCAATTATGCAATTAAGAAATCTGGATGTAAACAAATCAAAGGCAGGGCCTACAGAAGCCCCGCGCTTACACCCCACCCAGAAATCTCAACTACCAGGCAGGATTCTTATGCTAATGTGAGAAACCTGCTCGGGTTCTGAACATAATGCTGAACCCACAACGGAATAATACTTAAAAGAACACTTTCTTGGTAGTCTCTAGGACCAACTATTGGAAATGCCAAGATTACTGGGCCTCAGCCTGTTTCGTCTGTGAAGACTCTGGTATGCTTAAGGATACAGAGACCAGCCTTATGACAATTACGGTGAAAAGTGCTTCGGAAAAATACCAAATAGTTCTCCACTTAGCGGTTCTTTAAAAAGTTGGCCCACACACCTCTTGGAAAGATCGAGTTACTTTGGCCTAGCCTTCGATTGTTCTGGAGAAGCAATCGCCATTCCTAGCTGATGAATCAAATGATTCTGAAAGGAACGGTGAAAAGTGCGGATCCTGTTTCAGTCTTTAGACTGAAACAGGATCCGCACTATTCACCTGTCCCACAAAGGCGCACTTCTCATGTCTGGCGCTAGTCCAACAAACCCAGGACTGACAGAGGCCCTGCACTTGCCACCCCAGAAAAATATCTCATCTCCAAAGAAGGATTCTTCCGCTAACGGTTGAAAAGGGCTCCCGTTCTTGAAACAGCGATGAAAGGATGGTGAAATATTACTGAAAACAATCCTATCTTCCAAGGCTCCTGTGCCAGCTATGGGAAATAGCAAGTTACCTGGGCCTCAGCAGAGGTTTCTCTGCAAAAAGCATCATGGGCTTCAGGATGCAGAGACCGAACTCATGACTATTACGGTGCCAAACGCCATGGAAATGGCAAATAATTACCAACACACTGGTCATTTCAAAGTGTCAGGATGAAATCTGAAGCACGATTCACACTTTTCCCATCTCACTCAATTATGCAATTAAGAAATCTGGATGTAAACAAATCAAAGGCAGGGCCTACAGAAGCCCCGCGCTTACAACCCATCCAGAAATCTCAACTACCAGGCAGCATTCTTATGCTAATGCGAGAACCCTGCTCGGGTTCTGAACATAATGCTGAACCCACAACGGAATAATACTTAAAAGAACACTTTCTTGGTAGTCTCTAGGACCAACTACTGGAAATGCCAACATTACTGGGCCTCAGCCTGTTTCGTCTGTGAAGACTCTGGTATGCTTAAGGATGCAGAGACCAGCCTTATGACAATTACGGTGAAAAGTGCTTCGGAAAAATACCAAATAGTTCTCCACTTACGGGTTCTTTCAAAAGTTGGGCCACACACCTCTTGGAAAGATCGAGTTACTTTGGCCTAGCCTTCGATTGTTCTGGAGAAGCAATCGCCATTCCTAGCTGATGAATCAAATGATTCTGAAAGGAACGGTGAAAAGTGCGGATCCTGGTTCAGTCTTTAGACTGAAACAGGATCCGCACTATTCACCTGTCCCACAAAGGCGCACTTCTCATGTCTGGCGCTAGTCCAACAAACCCAGGACTGACAGAGGCCCTGCACTTGCCACCCCTGAAAAATATCTCATCTCCAAAGAAGGATTCTTCCGCTAACGGTTGAAAAGGGCTCCCGTTCTTGAAACAGCGATGAAAGGATGGTGAAATATTACTGAAAACAATCCTATCTTCCAAGGCTCCTGTGCCAGCTATGGGAAATAGCAAGTTACCTGGGCCTCAGCAGAGGTTTCTCTGCAAAAAGCATCATGGGCTTCAGGATGCAGAGACCGAACTCATGACTATTACGGTGCCAAACGCCATGGAAATGGCAAATAATTACCAACACACTGGTCATTTCAAAGTGTCAGGATGAAATCTGAAGCACGATCCACACTTTTCCCATCTCACGCAATTATGCAATTAAGAAATCTGGATGTAAACAAATCAAAGGCAGGGCCTACAGAAGCCCCGCGCTTACAACCCATCCAGAAATCTCAACTACCAGGCAGCATTCTTATGCTAATGCGAGAAACCTGCTCGGGTTCTGAACATAATGCTGAACCCACAACGGAATAATACTTAAAAGAACACTTTCTTGGTAGTCTCTAGGACCAAACTATTGGAAATGCCAACATTACTGGGCCTCAGCCTGTTTCGTCTGTGAAGACTCTGGTATGCTTAAGGATGCAGAGACCAGCCTTATGACAATTACGGTGAAAAGTGCTTCGGAAAAATACCAAATAGTTCTCCACTTAGCGGTTCTTTCAAAAGTTAGGCCACACACCTCTTGGAAAGATCGAGTTACTTTGGCCTAGCCTTCGATTGGTCTGGAGAAGCAATCGCCTTTCCTAGCTGATGAATCAAATGATTCTGAAAGGAACGGTGAAAAGTGCGGATTCTGATTCAGTCTTTAGACTGAAACAGGATCCGCACTATTCACCTGTCCCACAAAGGCGCACTTCTCATGTTTGGCGCTAGTCCAACAAAACCAGGACTTACAGAGGCCCTGCACTTGCCACCCCAAAAAATTATCTCATCTCCAAAGAAGGATTCTTCCGCTAACGGTTGAAAACGGCTCCCGTTCTTGAAACAGTGGTGAAAGGATGGTGAAATAATACTGAAAACAACCCTATCTTCCAAGGATCCTGTGCCAGCTATGGGAAATAGCAAGTTACCTGGGCCTCAGCAGAGGTTTCTCTGCAAAAAGCATCATAGGCTTCAGGATGCGGAGACCGAACTCATGACTATTACGGTGCCAAACGCCATGGAAATGGCAAATAATTACCAACACACTGGTCATTTCAAAGTGTCAGGATGAAATCTGAAGCACGATCCACACTTTTCCCATCTCATGCAAATATGCACTTTCCAACTCTGGAGGTAAACAAATCAAAGGCAGGGCCTACAGAAGCCCCCTGCTTACACCCCACCCAGAAATCTCAACTACCAGGCAGGATTCTTATGCTAATGCGAGAACCCTGCTCGGGTTCTGAAAATAATGCTGAAACCACAACGGAATAATACTTAAAAGAACACTTTCTTGGTAGTCTCTAGGACCAACTATTGGAAATGCCAACATTACTGGGCCTCAGCCTGTTTCGTCTGTGAAGACTCCGGTATGCTTAAGGATGCAGAAACCAGCCTTATGATAATTACGGTGAAAAGTGCTTCGGAAAAATACCAAATAGTTCTCCACTTAGCGGTTCTTTCAAAAGTTAGGCCACACACCTCTTGGAAAGATCGAGTTACTTTGGCCTAGCCTTCGATTGGTCTGGAGAAGCAATCGCCATTCCTAGCTGATGAATCAAATGATTCTGAAAGGAACGGTGAAAAGTGCGGATCCTGTTTCAGTCTTTAGACTGAAACAGGATCCGCACTATTCACCTGTCCCACAAAGGCACACTTCTCATGTCTGGCGTTAGTCCAACAAACCCAGGACTTACAGAGGCCCTGCACTTGCCACCCCAGAAAAATATCTCATCTCCAAAGAAGGATTCTTCCGCTAACGGTTGAAAAGGGTTCCCGTTCTTGAAACAGCGATGAAAAAATTGTGAAATAATACTGAAAGCAATCCTATCTTCCAAGGCTCCTGTGCCAGCTATGGGAAATAGCAAGTTACCTGGGCCTCAGCAGAGGTTTCTCTGCAAAAAGCATCATAGGCTTCAGGATGCAGAGACCGACCTCATGACTATTACAGTGCCAAACGCCATGGAAATGGCAAATAATTACCAACACACTGGTCATTTCAAAGTGTCAGGATGAAATCTGAAGCACGATCCACACTTTTCCCATCTCAAGCAATTATGCAATTAACAAATCTGGATGTAAACAAATCAAAGGCAGGGCCTACAGAAGCCCCGCCCTTACACCCCACCCAGAAATCTCAACTACCAGGCAGGATTCTTATGCTAATGCGAGAACCCTGCTCGGGTTCTGAAAATAATGCTGAAACCACAGCGGAATAATACTTAAAAGAACACTTTCTTGGTAGTCTCTAGGACCAACTATTGGAAATGCCAAGATTACTGGGCCTCAGCCTGTTTCGTCTGTGAATACTCTGGTATGCTTAAGGATGCAGAGACCAGCCTTATGACAATTACGGTGAAAAGTGCTTAGGAAAAATACCAAATAGTTCTCCACTTAGCAGTTCTTTCAAAAGTTGGGACACACACCTCTTGGAAAGATTGAGTTACTTTGGCCTAGCCTTCGATTGGTCTGGAGAAGCAATCGCCATTCCTAGCTGATGAATCAAATGATTCTGAAAGGAACGGTGAAAAGTGCGGATCCTGTTTCAGTCTTTAGACTGAAACAGGATCCGCACTATTCACCTGTCCCACAAAGGCGCACTTCTCATGTCTGGCGCTAGTCCAACAAACCCAGGACTGACAGAGGCCCTGCACTTGCCACCCCAGAAAAATATCTCATCTCCAAAGAAGGATTCTTCCGCTAACGGTTGGAAAGGGCTCCCGTTCTTGAAACAGTGGTGAAAAAATTGTGAAATAATACTGAAAGCAATCCTATCTTCCAAGGCTCCTGTGCCAGCTATGGGAAATAGCAAGTTACCTGGGCCTCAGCAGAGGTTTCTCTGCAAAAAGCATCATAGGCTTCAGGATGCAGAGACCGACCTCATGACTATTACGGTGCCAAACGCCATGGAAATGGCAAATAATTAACAACACACTGGTCATTTCAAAGTGTCAGGATGAAATCTGAAGCACGATCCACACTTTTCCCATCTCACGCAATTATGCAATTAAGAAATCTGGATGTAAACAAATCAAAGGCAGGGCCTACAGAAGCCCCGCGCTTATACCCCATCCAGAAATCTCAACTACCAGGCAGGATTCTTATGCTAATGTGAGAAACCTGCTCGGGTTCTGAACATAATGCTGAACCCACAAGGGAATAATACTTAAAAGAACACTTTCTTGGTAGTCTCTAGGACCAACTATTGGAAATGCCAACATTACTGGGCCTCAGCCTGTTTCGTCTGTGAAGACTCTGGTATGCTTAAGGATGCAGAGACCAGCCTTATGACAATTAGGGTGAAAAGTGCTTCGGAAAAATACCAAATAGTTCTCCACTTAGCGGTTCTTTCAAAAGTTAGGCCACACACCTCTTGGAAAGATCGAGTTACTTTGGCCTAGCCTTCGATTGGTCTGGAGAAGCAATCGCCTTTCCTAGCTGATGAATCAAATGATTCTGAAAGGAACGGTGAAAAGTGCGGATCCTGATTCAGTCTTTAGACTGAAACAGGATCCGCACTATTCACCTGTCCCACAAAGGCGCACTTCTCCTGTTTGGCGCCAGTCCAACAAAACCAGGACTTACAGAGGCCCTGCACTTGCCACCCCAAAAAATTATCCAATCTCCAAAGAAGGATTCTTCCGCTAACGGTTGAAAAGGGCTCCCGTTCTTGAAACAGTGGTGAAAGGATGGTGAAATATTAGTGAAAACAATCCTATCTTCCAAGGATCCTGTGCCAGCTATGGGAAATAGCAAGTTACCTGGGCCTCAGCAGAGGTTTCTCTGCAAAAAGCATCATAGGCTTCAGGATGCAGAGACCGAACTCATGACTATTACGGTGCCAAACGCCATGGAAATGGCAAATAATTACCAACACACTGGTCATTTCAAAGTGTCAGGATGAAATCTGAAGCACGATCCACACTTTTCCCATCTCACGCAAATATGCACTTTCCAACTCTGGAGGTAAACAAATCAAAGGCAGGGCCTAAAGAAGCCCCGCGCTTACACCCCACCCAGAAATCTCAACTACCAGGCAGCATTCTTATGCTAATGCGAGAACCCTGCTTGGCTTCTGAAAATAATGCTGAAACCACAACGGAATAATACTTAAAAGAACACTTTCTTGGTAGTCTCTAGGACCAACTATTGGAAATGCCAAGATTACTGGGCCTCAGCCTGTTTCGTCTGTGAATACTCTGGTATGCTTAAGGATGCAGAGACCAGCCTTATGACAATTACGGTGAAAAGTGCTTCGGAAAAATACCAAATAGTTCTCCACTTAGCGGTTCTTTCAAAAGTTAGGCCACACACATCTTGGAAAGATCGAGTTACTTTGGCCTAGCCTTCGATTGGTCTGGAGAAGCAATCGCCATTCCTAGCTGATGAATCAAATGATTCTGAAAGGAACGGTGAAAAGTGCGGATCCTGTTTCAGTCTTTAGACTGAAACAGGATCCGCACTATTCACCTGTCCCACAAAGGCGCACTTCTCATGTCTGGCGCTAGTCCAACAAACCCAGGACTGACAGAGGCCCTGCACTTGCCACCCCAGAAAAATATCTCATCTCCAAAGAAGGATTCTTCCGCTAACGGTTGGAAAGGGCTCCCGTTCTTGAAACAGTGGTGAAAAAATTGTGAAATAATACTGAAAGCAATCCTATCTTCCAAGGCTCCTGTGCCAGCTATGGGAAATAGCAAGTTACCTGGGCCTCAGCAGAGGTTTCTCTGCAAAAAGCATCATAGGCTTCAGGATGCAGAGACCGACTTCATGACTATTACGGTGTCAAACGCCATAGAAATGGCAAATAATTACCAACACACTGGTCATTTCAAAGTGTCAGGAAGAAATCTGAACCACGATCCACACTTTTCCCATCTCACGCAATTATGCAATTAAGAAATCTGGATGTAAACAAATCAAAGGCAGGGCCTACAGAAGCCCCGCCCTTACACCCCACCCAGAAATCTCAACTACCAGGCAGGATTCTTATGCTAATGCGAGAACCCTGCTCGGGTTCTGAAAATAATGCTGAAACCACAACGGAATAATACTTAAAAGAACACATTCTTGGTAGTCTCTAGGACCAACTATTGGAAATGCCAAGATTACTGGGCCTCAGCCTGTTTCGTCTGTGAAGACTCTGGTATGCTTAAGGATGCAGAGACCAGCCTTATGACAATTACGGTGAAAAGTGCTTCGGGAAAATACCAAATAGTTCTCCACTTAGCGGTTCTTTCAAAAGTTGGGACACACACCTCTTGGAAAGATCGAGTTACTTTGGCCTAGCCTTCGATTGGTCTGGAGAAGCAATCGCCATTCCTAGCTGATGAATCAAATGATTCTGAAAGGAACGGTGAAAAGTGCGGATCCTGTTTCAGTCTTTAGACTGAAACAGGATCCGCACTATTCACCTGTCCCACAAAGGCGCACTTCTCATGTCTGGCGCTAGTCCAACAAACCCAGGACTGACAGAGGCCCTGCACTTGCCACCCCAGAAAAATATCTCATCTCCAAAGAAGGATTCTTCCGCTAACGGTTGAAAAGGGCTCCCGTTCTTGAAACAGCGGTGAAAGGATGGTGAAATATTACTGAAAACATTCCTATCTTCCAAGGCTCCTGTTCCTGCTATGGGAAATAGCAAGTTACCTGGGCCTCAGCAGAGGTTTCTCTGCAAAAAGCATCATAGGCTTCAGGATGCAGAGACCGACCTCATGACTATTACGGTGCCAAACGCCATGGAAATGGCAAATAATTACCAACACACTGGTCATTTCAAAGTGTCAGGATGAAATCTGAAGCACGATCCACACTTTTCCCATGTCACGCAATTATGCAATTAAGAAATCTGGATGTAAACAAATCAAAGGCAGGGCCTACAGAAGCCCCGCGCTTACACCCCACCCAGAAATCTCAACTACCAGGCAGGATTCTTATGCTAATGCGAGAACCCTGCTCGGGTTCTGAAAATAATGCTGAAACCACAACGGAATAATACTTAAAAGAACACTTTCTTGGTAGTCTCTAGGACCAACTATAGGAAATGCCAACATTACTGGGCCTCAGCCTGTTTCGTCTGTGAAGACTCTGGTATGCTTAAGGATGCAGAGACCAGCCTTATGACAATTACGGTGAAAAGTGCTTCGGAAAAATACCAAATAGTTCTCCACTTAGCGGTTCTTTCAAAAGTTAGGCCACACACCTCTTGGAAAGATCGAGTTACTTTGGCCTAGCCTTCGATTGGTCTGGAGAAGCAATCGCCATTCCTAGCTGATGAATCAAATGATTCTGAAAGGAACGGTGAAAAGTGCGGATCCTGTTTCAGTCTTTAGACTGAAACAGGATCCGCACTATTCACCTGTCCCACAAAGGCGCACTTCTCATGTCTGGCGCTAGTCCAACAAACCCAGGACTGACAGAGGCCCTGCACTTGCCACCCCAGAAAAATATCTCATCTCCAAAGAAGAATTCTTTCGCTAACGGTTGGAAAGGGCTCCCGTTCTTGAAACAGTGGTGAAAAAATTGTGAAATAATACTGAAAGCAATCCTATCTTCCAAGGCTCCTGTGCCAGCTATGGGAAATAGCAAGTTACCTGGGCCTCAGCAGAGGTTTCTCTGCAAAAAGCATCATAGGCTTCAGGATGCAGAGACCGACCTCATGACTATTACGGTGCCAAACGCCATGGAAATGGCAAATAATTACCAACACACTGGTCATTTCAAAGTGTCAGGATGAAATCTGAAGCACGATCCACACTTTTCCCATCTCACGCAATTATGCAATTAAGAAATCTGGATGTAAACAAATCAAAGGCAGGGCCTACAGAAGCCCCGCGCTTACACCCCATCCAGAAATCTCAACTACCAGGCAGCATTCTTATGCTAATGCGAGAACCCTGCTGGGGTTCTGAACATAATGCTGAAACCACAACGGAATAATACTTAAAAGAACACTTTCTTGGTAGTCTCTAGGACCAACTATTGGAAATGCCAACATTATTGGGCCTCAGCCTGTTTCGTCTGTGAAGACTCTGGTATGCTTAAGGATGCAGAGACCAGCCTTATGACAATTACGGTGAAAAGTGCTTCGGAAAAATACCAAATAGTTCTCCACTTAGCGGTTCTTTCAAAAGTTGGGCCACACACCTCTTGGAAAGATCGAGTTACTTTGGCCTAGCCTTCGATTGGTCTGGAGAAGCAATCTGTATTCCTAGCTGATGAATCAAATGATTCTGAAAGGAACGGTGAAAAGTGCGGATCCTGTTTCAGTCTTTAGACTGAAACAGGATCCGCACTATTCACCTGTCCCACAAAGGCGCACTTCTCATGTCTGGCGCTACTGCAACAAACCCAGGACTGACAGAGGCCCTGCACTTGCCACCCCAGAAAAATATCTCATCTCCAAAGAAGGATTCTTTCGCTAACGGTTGGAAAGGGCTCCCGTTCTTGAAACAGTGGTGAAAAAATTGTGAAATAATACTGAAAGCAATCCTATCTTCCAAGGTTCCTGTGCCAGCTATGGGAAATAGCAAGTTACCTGGGCCTCAGCAGAGGTTTCTCTGCAAAAAGCATCATAGGCTTCAGGATGCAGAGACCGACCTCATGACTATTACGGTGCCAAACGCCATGGAAATGGGAAATAATTACCAACACACTGGTCATTTCAAAGTGTCAGGAAGAAATCTGCACCACGATCCACACTTTTCCCATCTCACGCAATTATGCAATTAAGAAATCTGGATGTAAACAAATCAAAGGCAGGGCCTACAGAAGCCCCGTGCTTACACCCCATCCAGAAATCTCAACTACCAGGCAGGATTCTTATGCTAATGTCAGAAACCTGCTGGGGTTCTGAACATAATGCTGAAACCACAACGGAATAATACTTAAAAGAACACTTTCTTAGTAGTCTCTAGGACCAACTATTGGAAATGCCAACATTACTGGGCCTCAGCCTGTTTCGTCTGTGAAGACTCTGGTATGCTTAAGGATGCAGAGACCAGCCTTATGACAATTACGGTGAAAAGTGCTTCGGAAAAATACCAAATAGTTCTCCACTTAGCGGTTCTTTCAAAGGTTAGGCCACACACCTCTTGGAAAGATCGAGTTACTTTGGCCTAGCCTTCGATTGGTCTGGAGAAGCAATCGCAATTCCTAGCTGATGAATCAAATGATTCTGAAAGGAACGGTGAAAAGTGCGGATCCTGTTTCAGTCTTTAGACTGAAACAGGATCCGCACTATTCACCTGTCCCACAAAGGCGCACTTCTCATGTCTGGCGCTAGTCCAACAAACCCAGGACTGCCAGAGGCCCTGCACTTGCCACCCCAGAAAAATATCTCATCTCCAAAGAAGGATTCTTCCGCTAACGGTTGAAAAGGGCTCCCGTTCTTGAAACAGTGGTGAAAGGATGGTGAAATATTACTGAAAACAATCCTATCTTCCAAGGATCCTGTGCCAGCTATGGGAAATAGCAAGTTACCTGGGCCTCAGCAGAGGTTTCTCTGCAAAAAGCATCATAGGCTTCAGGATGCAGAGACCGACCTCATGACTATTACGGTGCCAAACGCCATGGAAATGGCAAATAATTACCAACACACTGGTCATTTCAAAGTGTCAGGAAGAAATCTGAAGCACGATCCACACTTTTCCCATCTCACGCAATTATGCAATTAAGAAATCTGGATGTAAACAAATCAAACGCAGGGCCTACAGAAGCCCCGCCCTTACACCCCACCCAGAAATCTCCACTACCAGGCAGGATTCTTATGCTAATGCGAGAACCCTGCTCGGGTTCTGAAAATAATGCTGAAACCACAACGGAATAATACTTAAAAGAACACATTCTTGGTAGTCTCTAGGACCAACTATTGGAAATGCCAAGATTACTGGGCCTCAGCCTGTTTCGTCTGTGAAGACTCTGGTATGCTTAAGGATGCAGAGACCAGCCTTATGACAATTACGGTGAAATGTGCTTCGGAAAAATGCCAAATAGTTCTCCACTTAGCGGTTCTTTCAAAAGTTGGGCCACACACCTCTTGGAAAGATCGAGTTACTTTGGCCTAGCCTTCGATTGGTCTGGAGAAGCAATCGCCATTCCTAGCTGATGAATCAAATGTTTCTGAAAGGAACGGTGAAAAGTGCGGATCCTGTTTCAGTCTTTAGACTGAAACAGGATCCGCACTATTCACCTGTCCCACAAAGGCGCACTTCTCATGTCTGGCGCTAGTCCAACAAACCCAGGACTGCCAGAGGCCCTGCACTTGCCACCCCAGAAAAATATCTCATCTCCAAAGAAGGATTCTTCCGCTAACGGTTGGAAAGGGCTCCCGTTCTTGAAACAGCGGTGAAAGGATGGTGAAATATTACTGAAAACATTCCTATCTTCCAAGGCTCCTGTTCCTGCTATGGGAAATAGCAAGTTACCTGGGCCTCAGCAGAGGTTTCTCTGCAAAAAGCATCATAGGCTTCAGGATGCAGAGACCGACGTCATGACTATTACGGTGCCAAACGCCATGGAAATGGGAAATAATTACCAACACACTGGTCATTTCAAAGTGTCAGGATGAAATCTGAAGCAGGATCCACACTTTTCCCATGTCACGCAATTATACAATTAAGAAATCTGGATGTAAACAAATCAAAGGCAGGGCCTACAGAAGCCCCGCACTTACACCCCACCCAGAAATCTCAACTACCTGGCAGGATTCTTATGCTAATGCGAGAGCCCTGCTCGGGTTCTGAAAATAATGCTGAAACCACAACGGAATAATACTTAAAATAACACTTTCTTGGTAGTCTCTAGGACCAACTATAGGAAATGCCAACATTACTGGGCCTCAGCCTGTTTCGTCTGTGAAGACTCTGGTATGCTTAAGGATGCAGAGACCAGCCTTATGACAATTACGGTGAAAAGTGCTTCGGAAAAATGCCAAATAGTTCTCCACTTAGCGGTTCTTTCAAAAGTTAGGCCACACACCTCTTGGAAAGATCGAGTTACTTTGGCCTAGCCTTCGATTGGTCTGGAGAAGCAATCGCCATTCCTAGCTGATGAATCAAATGAGTCTGAAAGGAACGGTGAAAAGTGCGGATCCTGTTTCACTGAAACAGGATCCGCACTATTCACCTGTCCGACAAAGGCACACTTCTCGTGTCTGGCCCTAGTCCAACAAACCCAGGACTGCCAGAGGCCCTGCACTTGCCACCCCAGAAAAATATCTCATCTCCAAAGAAGGATTCTTCCGCTAACGGTTGAAAAGGGCTCCTGTTCTTGAAAAAGCGGTGAAAGGATGGTGAAATATTACTGAAAACAATCCTATCTTCCAAGGCTCCTGTTCCTGCTATGGGAAATAGCAAGTTACCTGGGCCTCAGCAGAGGTTTCTCTGCAAAAAGCATCATAGGCTTCAGGATGCAGAGGCCGACCTCATGACTATTACGGTGCCAAACGCCATGGAAATGGCAAATAATTACCAACACACTGGTCATTTCAAAGTGTCAGGATGAAATCTGAAGCACAATCCACACTTTTCCCATCTCACGTAATTATGCAATTAAGAAATCTGGATGTAAACAAATGAACGGCAGGGCCTACAGAAGCCCCGCGCTTACACCCCACCCAGAAATCTCAACTACCAGGCAGGATTCTTATGCTAATGCGAGAACCCTGCTCGGGTTCTGAAAATTATGCTGAAACCACAACGGAATAATACTTAAAAGAAAACTTTCTTGGTAGTCTCTAGGACCAACTATAGGAAATGCCAACATTACTGGGCCTCAGCCTGTTTCGTCTGTGAAGACTCTGGTATGCTTAAGGATGCAGAGACCAGCCTTATGACAATTACGGTGAAAAGTGCTTCGGAAAAATACCAAATAGTTCTCCACTTAGCGGTTCTTTCAAAAGTTAGGCCACACACCTCTTGGAAAGATCGAGTTACTTTGGCCTAGCCTTCGATTGGTCTGGAGTAGCAATCGCCATTCCTAGCTGATGAATCAAATGATTCTGAAAGGAACGGTGAAAAGTGCGGATCCTGTTTCAGTCTTTAGACTGAAACAGGATCCGCACTATTCACCTGTCCCACAAAGGCGCACTTCTCATGTGTGGCGCTAGTCCAACAAACCCAGGACTGACAGAGGCCCTGCACTTGCCACCCCAGAAAAATATCTCATCTCCAAAGAAGGATTCTTCCGCTAACGGTTGAAAAGGGCTGCCGTTCTTGAAACAGCGGTGAAAGGATGGTGAAATATTACTGAAAACAATCCTATCTTCCAAGGCTCCTGTGCCAGCTATGGGAAATAGCAAGTTACCTGGGCCTCAGCAGAGGTTTCTCTGCAAAAAGCATCATAGGCTTCAGGATGCAGAGACCGACCTCATGACTATTACGGTGCCAAACGCCATGGAAATGGCAAATAATTACCAACACACTGGTCATTTCAAAGTGTCAGGATGAAATCTGAAGCACGATCCACACTTTTCCCATCTCACGCAATTATGCAATTAAGAAATCTGGATGTAAACAAATCAAAGGCAGGGCCTACAGAAGCCCCGCGCTTACACCCCATCCAGAAATCTCAACTACCAGGCAGGATTCTTATGCTAATGTGAGAAACCTGCTCGGGTTCTGAAAATAATGCTGAAACCACAACGGAATAATACTTAAAAGAACACTTTCTTGGTAGTCTCTAGGAGCAACTATTGGAAATGCCAAGATTACTGGGCCTCAACCTGTTTCGTCTGTGAAGACTCTGGTATGCTTAAGGATGCAGAGACCAGCCTTATGACAATTACGGTGAAAAGTGCTTCGGAAAAATACCAAATAGTTCTCCACTTAGCGGTTCTTTCAAAAGTTAGGCAACACACCTCTTGGAAAGATCGAGTTACTTTGGCCTAGCCTTCGATTGGTCTGGAGAAGCAATCGCCATTCCTAGCTGATGAATCAAATGATTCTGAAAGGAACGGTGAAAAGTGCGGATCCTGTTTCAGTCTTTAGACTGAAACAGGATCCCCACTATTCACCTGTCCCACAAAGGCGCACTTCTCATGTCTGGCGCTAGTGCAACAAACCCAGGACTGACAGAGGCCCTGCACTTGCCACCCCAGAAAAATATCTCATCTCCAAAGAAGGATTCTTTCGCTAACGGTTGGAAAGGGCTCCCGTTCTTGAAACAGTGGTGAAAGGATGGTGAAATGATACTGAAAACAATCCTATCTTCCAAGGCTCCTGTGCCAGCTATGGGAAATAGCCAGTTACCTGGGCCTCAGCGGAGGTTTCTCTGCAAAAAGCATCATAGGCTTCAGGATTCAGAGACCGAACTCATGACTATTACGGTGCCAAACGCCATGGAAATGGCAAATAATTACCAACACACTGGTCATTTCAAAGTGTCAGGATGAAATCTGAAGCACGATCCACAGTTTTCCCATCTCATGCAATTATGCAATTAAGAAATCTGGATGTAAACGAATCAAAGACAGGGCCTACAGAAGCCCTGCACTTACACCCCATCCAGAAATCTCAACTACCAGGCAGCATTCTTATGCTAATGCGAGAACCCTGCTCCGGTTCTGAAAATAATGCTGAAACCACAACGGAATAATACTTAAAAGAAGACTTTCTTGGTAGTCTCCAGGACCAACTATTGGAAATGCCAACATTACTGGGCCTCAGCCTGTTTCATCTGTGAAGACTCTGGTATGCTTAAGGATGCAGAGACCAACCTTATGACAATTACGGTGAAAAGTGCTTCGGAAAAATACAAAATAGTTCTCCACCTAGCGGTTCTTTGAAAAGTTGGGCCACACACCTCTTGGAAAGATCGAGTTACTTTGGAATAGCCTTCGATTGGTCTGGTGAAGCAATCGCCATTCCTAGCTTATGAATCAAATGATTCTGAAAGGAATGGTGAAAAGTGCGGAAGCTGTTTCAGTCTTTAGACTGAAACAGGATCCGCACTATTCACCTGTCCCACAAAGGCGCACTTCTCATGTCTGGCGCTAGTCCAACAAACCCAGGACTGCCAGAGGCCTTGCACTTGCCACCCCAGAAAAGTATCTCATCTCCAAAGAAGGATTCTTCCACTAACGGTTGAAAAGGGCTCCCGTTCTTGAAACAGTGGTGAAAGGATGGTGAAATAATAGTGAAAACAATCCTATCTTCCAAGGCTCCTGTGCCAGCTATGGGAAATAGCAAGTTACCTGGGCCTCAGCAGAGGTTTCTCTGCAAAAAGCATCATAGGCTTCAGGATGTAGAGACCGACCTCATGACTATTACAGTGCCAAACGCCATGGAAATGGAAAATAATTACCAACACACCGGTCATTTCAAAGTGTCAGGATGAAATCTGAAGCAAGATCCACACTTTTCCCATCTCACGCAATTACGCACTTACGAACAATGGAGGTAAACAAACAAAGGCAGGGCCTACAGAAGCCACGCGCTTACACCCCACCCAGAAATCTCAACTACCAGGCAGCATTCTTTGCTAATGCGAGAACCCTGCTAGAGTTCCGAAAATAATGCTGAAACCTCAACGGAATAATGCTTAAAAGAACACTTTCTTGGTAGTCTCTAGGACCAACTATTGGAAATGCCAACATTACTGGGCCTCAGCCTGTTTCGTCTGTGAAAACTCTCGTATGCTTAAGGATGCAGAGACCAAACTTATGACAATTACGGTGAAAAGTGCTTCGGAAAAATACCAAATAGTTCTCCACTTAGCGGTTCTTTCAAAAGTTGGGCCACACACCTCTTGAAAACATCGAGTTACTTTGGCCTAGCCTTCGATTGGTCTGGTGAAGCAATCGCCATTCCTAGCTGATGAATCAAATGATTCTGAAAGGAACGGTGAAAAGTGCGGATCCTGTTTCAGTCTTTAGACTGAAACAGGATCCTCACTATTCACCTGTCCCACAAAGGCGCTCTTCTCATGTCTGGCGCTACTCCAACAAACCCAGGACTGACAGAGGCCCTGCACTTGCCACCCCAGAAAAATATCTCATCTCCAAAGAAGGATTCTTCCGCTAACGGTTGGAAAGGGCTCCCGTTCTTGAAACAGTGGTGAAAGGATGGTGAAATAATACTGAAAACAACCCTATCTTCCAAGGCTCCTGTGCCAGCTATGGGAAATAGCAAGTTACCTGCGCCTCAGCACAGGTTTCTCTGCAAAAAGCATCATAGGCTTCAGGATGCAGAGACCGACCTCATGACTATTACGGTGCCAAACGCCATGGAAATGGCAAATAATTACCAACACACTGGTCATTTCAAAGTGTCAGGATGAAATCTGAATCACGATCCACACTTTTCCCATCTCACGCAATTATGCACTTACCAACAATGGAGGTAAACAAACAAAGGCAGGGCCTACAGAAGCCCAGTGCTTACACCCCACCCAGAAATCTCAACTACCAGGCAGCATTCTTTGCTATTGCGATAACCCTGCTCGGGTTCTGAAAATAATGCTGAAACCACAACGGAATAATACTTAAAAGGAGACTTTCTTGGTAGTCTCCAGGACCAACTATTGGAAATGCCAACATTACTGGGCCTCAGCCTGTTTCATCTGTGAAGACTCTGGTATGCTTAAGGATGCAGAGACCAACCTTATGACAATTACGGTGAAAAGTGCTTCGGAAAAATACAAAATAGTTCTCCACCTAGCGGTTCTTTGAAAAGTTGGGCCACACACCTCTTGGAAAGATCGAGTTACTTTGGAATAGCCTTCGATTGGTCTGGTGAAGCAATCGCCATTCCTAGCTTATGAATCAAATGATTCTGAAAGGAATGGTGAAAAGTGCGGATCCTGTTTCAGTCTTTAGACTGAAACAGGATCCGCACTATTCACCTGTCCCACAAAGGCGCACTTCTCATGTCTGGCGCTAGTCCAACAAACCCAGGACTGACCGAGGCCTTGCACTTGCCACCCCAGAAAAGTATCTCATCTCCAAAGAAGGATTCTTCCACTAACGGTTGAAAAGGGCTCCCGTTCTTGAAACAGTGGTGAAAGGATGGTGAAATAATAGTGAAAACAATCCTATCTTCCAAGGCTCCTGTGCCAGCTATGGGAAATAGCAAGTTACCTGGGCCTCAGCAGAGGTTTCTTTGCAAAAAGCATCATAGGCTTCAGGATGTAGAGACCGACCTCATGACTATTACAGTGCCAAACGCCATGGAAATGGCAAATAATTACCAACACACCGGTCATTTCAAAGTGTCAGGATGAAATCTGAAGCAAGATCCACACTTTTCCCATCTCACGCAATTACGCACTTACCAACAATGGAGGTAAACAAACAAAGGCAGGGCCTACAGAAGCCACGCGCTTACACCCCACCCAGAAATCTCAACTACCAGGCAGCATTCTTTGCTAATGCGAGAACCCTGCTAGAGTTCCGAAAATAATGCTGAAACCTCAACGGAATAATGCTTAAAAGAACACTTTCTTGGTAGTCTCTAGGACCAACTATTGGAAATGCCAACATTACTGGGCCTCAGCCTGTTTCGTCTGTGAAAACTCTCGTATGCTTAAGGATGCAGAGACCAACCTTATGACAATTACGGTGAAAAGTGCTTCGGAAAAATACCAAATAGTTCTCCACTTAGCGGTTCTTTCAAAAGTTGGGCCACACACCTCTTGAAAACATCGAGTTACTTTGGCCTAGCCTTCGATTGGTCTGGTGAAGCAATCGCCATTCCTAGCTGATGAATCAAATGGTTCTGAAAGGAACGGTGAAAAGTGCGGATCCTGTTTCAGTCTTTAGACTGAAACAGGATCCTCACTATTCACCTGTCCCACAAAGGCGCTCTTCTCATGTCTGGCGCTACTCCAACAAACCCAGGACTGACAGAGGCCCTGCACTTGCCACCCCAGAAAAATATCTCATCTCCAAAGAAGGATTCTTCCGCTAACGGTTGGAAAGGGCTCCCGTTCTTGAAACAGTGGTGAAAGGATGGTGAAATAATACTGAAAACAACCCTATCTTCCAAGGCTCCTGTGCCAGCTATGGGAAATAGCAAGTTACCTGGGCCTCAGCACAGGTTTCTCTGCAAAAAGCATCATAGGCTTCAGGATGCAGAGACCGACCTCATGACTATTACGGTGCCAAACGCCATGGAAATGGCAAATAATTACCAACACACTGGTCATTTCAAAGTGTCAGGATGAAATCTGAATCACGATCCACACTTTTCCCATCTCACGCAATTATGCACTTACCAACAATGGAGGTAAACAAACAAAGGCAGGGCCTACAGAAGCCCAGTGCTTACACCCCACCCAGAAATCTCAACTACCAGGCAGCATTCTTTGCTATTGCGATAACCCTGCTCGGGTTCTGAAAATAATGGTGAAACCACAACGGAATAATACTTAAAAGAACACTTTCTTGGTAGTCTCTAGGACCAACTATTAGAAATGCCAAGATTACTGGGCCTCAGCCTGTTTCGTCTGTGAAGACTCTGGTATGCTTAAGGATGCAGAGACCAACCTTATGACAATTACGGTGAAAAGTGCTTCGGAAAAATACCAAATAGTTCTCCAGGTAGCGGTTCTTTCAAAAGTTGGGCCAGACACCTCTTGGAAAGATCGAGTTACTTTGGCCTAGCCTTCGATTGGTCTGGTGAAGCAATCGCCATTCCTTGCTGATGAATCAAATGATTCTGAAAGGAACGGTGAAAAGTGCGGATCCTGTTTCAGTCTTTAGACTGAAACAGGATCCGTACTATTCACCTGTCCCACAAAGGCGCACTTCTCATGTCTGGCGCTAGTCCAACAAACCCAGGACTGACAGAGGCCTTGCACTTGCCACCCCAGAAAAATATCTCATCTCCAAAGAAGGATTCTTCCACTAACGGTTGAAAAGGGCTCCCGTTCTTGAAACAGTGGTGAAAGGATGGTGAAATAATACTGAAAACAATCCTATCTTCCAAGGCTCCTGTGCCAGCTATGGGAAATAGCAAGTTACCTGGGCCTCAGCAGAGGTTTCTCTGCAAAAAGCATCATAGGCTTCAGGATGCAGAGACCGACCTCATGACTATTGCAGTGCCAAATGCCATGGAAATGGCCAATAATTACCAACACACTGGTCATTTCAAAGTGTCAGGATGAAATCTGAAGCAAGATCCACACTTTTCCCATCCCACGCAAATATGCACTTACCAACTTTGGAGGTAAACTTATCAAATGCAGGCCTGACAGAAGCCTCGCCCTTACACCCTACCCAGGAATCTCAACTACCAGGGAGGACTCTTATGAGAATGCGAGAAACCTGATCGTGTTCTGAAAACAATGGTGAAACCACAGTGGAATAATACATAAAAGAACACATTCTTGGTAGTCTCTAGGACCAACTATTGGAAATGCCAAGTTTACTGTTCCACAGCCTGCTTTCGTCTGTGAACATTCTCGTATGCTTAAGGATGCATAGACCAACCTTATGACAATTACGGGGAAAAGTGCTACGATAAAATGCCAAATAGTTCTCCACCTAGCGGTTGTTTCAAAATTGTGACACAACTCTTGGAAAGATCGAGTTACTTTGGCCTAGCCTTCGATTGGTCTGGAGAAGGAATCCCCATTCCTAGCTGATGAATCAAATGATTCTGAAAGGAACGGTGAATAGTGCGGATCCTGTTTCAGTCTTTAGACTGAAACAGGATCCGCACTATTCACCTGTCCCACAAAGGCGCACTTCTCATGTTTGGCGCTAGTCCAACAAACCCAGGACTTACAGAGGCCCTGCACTTGCCACCCCAGAAAATTATCTCATCTCCAAAGAAGGATTCTTCCACTAACGGCTGAAAAGGGCTCCCGTTCTTGAAACAGCGGTGAAAGGATGGTGAAATATTACTGAAAACAATCCTATCTTCCAAGGATCCTGTGCCAGCTATGGGAAATAGCAAGTTACCTGGGCCTCAGCAGAGGTTTCTCTGCAAAAAGCATCATAGGCTTCAGGATGCAGAGACCGACCTCATGACTATTACGGTGCCAAACGCCATGGAAATGGCAAATAATTACCAACACACTGGTCATTTCGAAGTGTCAGGATGAAATCTGAAGCACGATCCACACTTTTCCCATCTCACGCAATTATGCAATTAAGAAATCTGGATGTAAACAAATCAAAGGCAGGGCCTACAGAAGCCCCGCGCTTACACCCCATCCAGAAATCTCAACTACCAGGCAGGATTCTTATGCTAATGCGAGAACACTGCTCGGGTTCTGAAAATAATGCTGAAACCACAACGGAATAATACTTAAAAGAACACTTTCTTGGTAGTCTCTAGGACCAACTATTGGAAATGCCAAGATTACTGGGCCTCAGCCTGTTTCCTCTGTGAAGACTCTGGTATGCTTAAGGATGCAGAGACCAGCCTTATGACAATTACGGTGAAAAGTGCTTCGGAAAAATACCAAATAGTTCTCCACTTAGCGGTTCTTTCAAAAGTTGGGCCACACACCTCTTGGAAAGATCGAGTTACTTTGGCCTAGCCTTCGATTGGTCTGGAGAAGCAATCGCAATTCCTAGCTGATGAATCAAATGATTCTGAAAGGAACGGTGAAAAGTGCGGATCCTGTTTCAGTCTTTAGACTGAAACAGGATCCGCACTATTCACCTGTCCCACAAAGGCGCACTTCTCATGTCTGGCGCTAGTCCAACAAACCCAGGACTGCCAGAGGCCCTGCACTTGCCACCCCAGAAAAATATCTCATCTCCAAAGAAGGATTCTTCCACTAACGGTTGAAAAGGGCTCCCGTTCTTGAAACAGTGGTGAAAGGATGGTGAAATATTACTGAAAACAATCCTATCTTCCAAGGATCCTGTGCCAGCTATGGGAAATAGCAAGTTACCTGGGCCTCAGCAGAGGTTTCTCTGCAAAAAGCATCATAGGCTTCAGGATGCAGAGACCGACCTCATGACTATTACGGTGCCAAACGCCATGGAAATGGCAAATAATTACCAACACACTGGTCATTTCAAAGTGTCAGGATGAAATCTGAAGCACGATCCACACTTTTCCCATCTCACGCAAATATGCACTTTCCAACTCTGGAGGTACACAAATCAAAGGCAGGGCCTACAGAAGCCCCGCGCTTACACCCCACCCAGAAATCTCCACTACCAGGCAGGATTCTTATGCTAATGCGAGAACCCTGCTCGGGTTCTGAAAATAATGCTGAAACCACAACGGAATAATACTTAAAAGAACACATTCTTGGTAGTCTCTAGGACCAACTATTGGAAATGCCAAGATTACTGGGCCTCAGCCTGTTTCGTCTGTGAAGACTCTGGTATGCTTAAGGATGCAGAGACCAGCCTTATGACAATTACGGTGAAAAGTGCTTCGGAAAAATACCAAATAGTTCTCCACTTAGCGGTTCTTTCAAAAGTTGGGCCACACACCTCTTGGAAAGATCGAGTTACTTTGGCCTAGCCTTCGATTGGTCTGGAGAAGCAATCGCCATTCCTAGCTGATGAATCAAATGATTCTGAAAGGAACGGTGAAAAGTGCGGATCCTGTTTCAGTCTTTAGACTGAAACAGGATCCGCACTATTCACCTGTCCCACAAAGGCGCACTTCTCATGTCTGGCTCTAGTCCAACAAACCCAGGACTGCCAGAGGCCCTGCACTTGCCACCCCAGAAAAATATCTCATCTCCAAAGAAGGATTCTTCCGCTAACGGTTGGAAAGGGCTCCCGTTCTTGAAACAGCGGTGAAAGGATGGTGAAATATTACTGAAAACATTCCTATCTTCCAAGGCTCCTGGTCCTGCTATGGGAAATAGCAAGTTACCTGGGCCTCAGCAGAGGTTTCTCTGCAAAAAGCATCATAGGCTTCAGGATGCAGAGACCGACCTCATGACTATTACGGTGCCAAACGCCATGGAAATGGCAAATAATTACCAACACACTGGTCATTTCAAAGTGTCAGGATGAAATCTGAAGCACGATCCACACTTTTCCCATGTCACGCAATTATGCAATTAAGAAATCTGGATGTAAACAAATCAAAGGCAGGGCCTACAGAAGCCCCGCACTTACACCCCACCCAGAAATCTCAACTACCTGGCAGGATTCTTATGCTAATGCGAGAACCCTGCTCGGGTTCTGAAAATAATGCTGAAACCACAACGGAATAATACTTAAAATAACACTTTCTTGGTAGTCTCTAGGACCAACTAT
Organism: Lemur catta; assembly: GCF_020740605.2. NCBI lineage: Eukaryota > Metazoa > Chordata > Mammalia > Primates > Lemuridae > Lemur > Lemur catta. Next base: position 436,917 of record NW_025423737.1, read on the forward strand.
AGGAAATGCCAACATTACTGGGCCTCAGCCTGTTTCGTCTGTGAAGACTCTGGTATGCTTAAGGATGCAGAGACCAGCCTTATGACAATTACGGTGAAAAGTGCTTCGGAAAAATACCAAATAGTTCTCCACTTAGCGGTTCTTTCAAAAGTTAGGCCACACACCTCTTGGAAAGATCGAGTTACTTTGGCCTAGCCTTCGATTGGTCTGGAGAAGCAATCGCCATTCCTAGCTGATGAATCAAATGAGTCTGAAAGGAACGGTGAAAAGTGCGGATCCTGTTTCAGTCTTTAGACTGAAACAGGATCCGCACTATTCACCTGTCCGACAAAGGCACACTTCTCGTGTCTGGCGCTAGTCCAACAAACCCAGGACTGCCAGAGGCCCTGCACTTGCCACTCCAGAAAAATATCTCATCTCCAAAGAAGGATTCTTCCGCTAACGGTTGAAAAGGGCTCCCGTTCTTGAAAAAGCGGTGAAAGGATGGTGAAATATTACTGAAAACAATCCTATCTTCCAAGGCTCCTGTTCCTGCTATGGGAAATAGCAAGTTACCTGGGCCTCAGCAGAGGTTTCTCTGCAAAAAGCATCATAGGCTTCAGGATGCAGAGACCGACCTCATGACTATTACGGTGCCAAACGCCATGGAAATGGCAAATAATTACCAACACACTGGTCATTTCAAAGTGTCAGGATGAAATCTGAAGCACGATGCACACTTTTCCCATCTCACGCAATTATGCACTTACCAACAATGGAGGTAAACAAACAAAGGCAGGGCCTACAGAAGCCACGCGCTTACACCCCACCCAGAAATCTCAACTACCAGGCAGCATTCTTTGCTAATGCGAGAACCCTGCTCGGGTTCCGAAAATAATGCTGAAACCACAACGGAATAATGCTTAAAAGAACACTTTCTTGGTAGTCTCTAGGAACAACTATTGGAAATGCCAACATTACTGGGTCTCAGCCTGTTTCGTCTGTGAAAACTCTCGTATGCTTAAGGATGCAGAGACCAACCTTATGACAATTACGGTGAAAAGTGCTTCGGAAAAATACCAAATAGTTCTCCACTTAGCGGTTCTTTCAAAAGTTGGGCCACAAACCTCTTGAAAACATCGAGTTACTTTGGCCTAGCCTTCGATTGGTCTGGTGAAGCAATCGCCATTCCTAGCTGATGAATCAAATGATTCTGAAAGGAACGGTGAAAAGTGCGGATCCTGTTTCAGTCTTTAGACTGAAACAGGATCCTCACTATTCACCTGTCCCACAAAGGCGCTCTTCTCATGTCTGGCGCTACTCCAACAAACCCAGGACTGACAGAGGCCCTGCACTTGCCACCCCAGAAAAAATATCTCATCTCCAAAGAAGGATTCTTCCGCTAACGTTTGGAACGGGCTCCCGTTCTTGAAACAGTGGTGAAAGGATGGTGAAATAATACTGAAAACAACCCTATCTTCCAAGGCTCCTGTGCCAGCTATGGGAAATAGCAAGTTACCTGGGCCTCAGCACAGGTTTCTCTGCAAAAAGCATCATAGGCTTCAGGATGCAGAGACCGACCTCATGACTATTACGGTGCCAAACGCCATGGAAATGGCAAATAATTACCAACACACTGGTCATTTCAAAGTGTCAGGATGAAATCTGAAGTACGATCCACACTTTTCCCATCTCACGCAATTATGCACTTACCAACAATGGAGGTAAACAAACAAAGGCAGGGCCTACAGAAGCCCAGTGCTTACACCCCACCCAGAAATCTCAACTACCAGGCAGCATTCTTTGCTATTGCGATAACCCTGCTCGGGTTCTGAAAATAATGCTGAAACCACAACGGAATAATACTTAAAAGAACACTTTCTTGGTAGTCTCTAGGACCAACTATTAGAAATGCCAAGATTACTGGGCCTCAGCCTGTTTCGTCTGTGAAGACTCTGGTATGCTTAAGGATGCAGAGACCAACCTTATGACAATTACGGTGAAAAGTGCTTCGGAAAAATACCAAATAGTTCTCCAGGTAGCGGTTCTTTCAAAAGTTGGGCCAGACACCTCTTGGAAAGATCGAGTTACTTTGGCCTAGCCTTCGATTGGTCTGGTGAAGCAATCGCCATTCCTTGCTGATGAATCAAATGATTCTGAAAGGAACGGTGAAAAGTGCGGATCCTGTTTCAGTCTTTAGACTGAAACAGGATCCGCACTATTCACCTGTCCCACAAAGGCGCACTTCTCATGTCTGGCGCTAGTCCAACAAACCCAGGACTGACAGAGGCCCTGCACTTGCCACCCCAGAAAAATATCTCATCTCCAAAGAAGGATTCTTCCGCTAACGGTTGAAAAGGGCTCCCGTTCTTGAAACAGCGATGAAAGGATTGTGAAATATTATTGAAAACAATCCTATCTTCCAAGGCTCCTGTGCCAGCTATGGGAAATAGCAAGTTACCTGGGCCTCAGCAGAGGTTTCTCTGCAAAAAGCATCATAGGCTTCAGGATGCAGAGACCGAACTCATGACTATTACGGTGCCAAACGCCATGGAAATGGCAAATAATTACCAACACACTGGTCATTTCAAAGTGTCAGGATGAAATCTGAAGCATGATCCACACTTTTCCCATCTCACGCAATTATGCAATTAAGAAATCTGGATGTAAACAAATCAAAGGCAGGGCCTACAGAAGCCCCGCGCTTACACCCCACCCAGAAATCTCAACTACCAGGCAGGATTCTTATGCTAATGTGAGAAACCTGCTCGGGTTCTGAACATAATGCTGAACCCACAACGGAATAATACTTAAAAGAACACTTTCTTGGTAGTCTCTAGGACCAACTATTGGAAATGCCAAGATTACTGGGCCTCAGCCTGTTTCGTCTGTGAAGACTCTGGTATGCTTAAGGATGCAGAGACCAGCCTTATGACAATTACGGTGAAAAGTGCTTCGGAAAAATACCAAATAGTTCTCCACTTAGCGGTTCTTTAAAAAGTTGGCCCACACACCTCTTGGAAAGATCGAGTTACTTTGGCCTAGCCTTCGATTGTTCTGGAGAAGCAATCGCCATTCCTAGCTGATGAATCAAATGATTCTGAAAGGAACGGTGAAGAGTGCGGATCCTGTTTCAGTCTTTAGACTGAAACAGGATCCGCACTATTCACCTGTCCCACAAAGGCGCACTTCTCATGTCTGGCGCTAGTCCAACAAACCCAGGACTGACAGAGGCCCTGCACTTGCCACCCCAGAAAAATATCTCATCTCCAAAGAAGGATTCTTCCGCTAACGGTTGAAAAGGGCTCCCGTTCTTGAAACAGCGATGAAAGGATGGTGAAATATTACTGAAAACAATCCTATCTTCCAAGGCTCCTGTGCCAGCTATGGGAAATAGCAAGTTACCTGGGCCTCAGCAGAGGTTTCTCTGCAAAAAGCATCATGGGCTTCAGGATGCAGAGACCGAACTCATGACTATTACGGTGCCAAACGCCATGGAAATGGCAAATAATTACCAACACACTGGTCATTTCAAAGTGTCAGGATGAAATCTGAAGCACGATCCACACTTTTCCCATCTCACTCAATTATGCAATTAAGAAATCTGGATGTAAACAAATCAAAGGCAGGGCCTACAGAAGCCCCGCGCTTACAACCCATCCAGAAATCTCAACTACCAGGCAGCATTCTTATGCTAATGCGAGAACCCTGCTCGGGTTCTGAACATAATGCTGAACCCACAACGGAATAATACTTAAAAGAACACTTTCTTGGTAGTCTCTAGGACCAACTACTGGAAATGCCAACATTACTGGGCCTCAGCCTGTTTCGTCTGTGAAGACTCTGGTATGCTTAAGGATGCAGAGACCAGCCTTATGACAATTACGGTGAAAAGTGCTTCGGAAAAATACCAAATAGTTCTCCACTTACGGGTTCTTTCAAAAGTTGGGCCACACACCTCTTGGAAAGATCGAGTTACTTTGGCCTAGCCTTCGATTGTTCTGGAGAAGCAATCGCCATTCCTAGCTGATGAATCAAATGATTCTGAAAGGAACGGTGAAAAGTGCGGATCCTGGTTCAGTCTTTAGACTGAAACAGGATCCGCACTATTCACCTGTCCCACAAAGGCGCACTTCTCATGTCTGGCGCTAGTCCAACAAACCCAGGACTGACAGAGGCCCTGCACTTGCCACCCCAGAAAAATATCTCATCTCCAAAGAAGGATTCTTCCGCTAACGGTTGAAAAGGGCTCCCGTTCTTGAAACAGCGATGAAAGGATGGTGAAATATTACTGAAAACAATCCTATCTTCCAAGGCTCCTGTGCCAGCTATGGGAAATAGCAAGTTACCTGGGCCTCAGCAGAGGTTTCTCTGCAAAAAGCATCATGGGCTTCAGGATGCAGAGACCGAACTCATGACTATTACGGTGCCAAACGCCATGGAAATGGCAAATAATTACCAACACACTGGTCATTTCAAAGTGTCAGGATGAAATCTGAAGCACGATCCACACTTTTCCCATCTCACGCAATTATGCAATTAAGAAATCTGGATGTAAACAAATCAAAGGCAGGGCCTACAGAAGCCCCGCGCTTACAACCCATCCAGAAATCTCAACTACCAGGCAGCATTCTTATGCTAATGCGAGAAACCTGCTCGGGTTCTGAACATAATGCTGAACCCACAACGGAATAATACTTAAAAGAACACTTTCTTGGTAGTCTCTAGGACCAAACTATTGGAAATGCCAACATTACTGGGCCTCAGCCTGTTTCGTCTGTGAAGACTCTGGTATGCTTAAGGATGCAGAGACCAGCCTTATGACAATTACGGTGAAAAGTGCTTCGGAAAAATACCAAATAGTTCTCCACTTAGCGGTTCTTTCAAAAGTTAGGCCACACACCTCTTGGAAAGATCGAGTTACTTTGGCCTAGCCTTCGATTGGTCTGGAGAAGCAATCGCCTTTCCTAGCTGATGAATCAAATGATTCTGAAAGGAACGGTGAAAAGTGCGGATTCTGATTCAGTCTTTAGACTGAAACAGGATCCGCACTATTCACCTGTCCCACAAAGGCGCACTTCTCATGTTTGGCGCTAGTCCAACAAAACCAGGACTTACAGAGGCCCTGCACTTGCCACCCCAAAAAATTATCTCATCTCCAAAGAAGGATTCTTCCGCTAACGGTTGAAAACGGCTCCCGTTCTTGAAACAGTGGTGAAAGGATGGTGAAATAATACTGAAAACAACCCTATCTTCCAAGGATCCTGTGCCAGCTATGGGAAATAGCAAGTTACCTGGGCCTCAGCAGAGGTTTCTCTGCAAAAAGCATCATAGGCTTCAGGATGCGGAGACCGAACTCATGACTATTACGGTGCCAAACGCCATGGAAATGGCAAATAATTACCAACACACTGGTCATTTCAAAGTGTCAGGATGAAATCTGAAGCACGATCCACACTTTTCCCATCTCATGCAAATATGCACTTTCCAACTCTGGAGGTAAACAAATCAAAGGCAGGGCCTACAGAAGCCCCCCGCTTACACCCCACCCAGAAATCTCAACTACCAGGCAGGATTCTTATGCTAATGCGAGAACCCTGCTCGGGTTCTGAAAATAATGCTGAAACCACAACGGAATAATACTTAAAAGAACACTTTCTTGGTAGTCTCTAGGACCAACTATTGGAAATGCCAACATTACTGGGCCTCAGCCTGTTTCGTCTGTGAAGACTCCGGTATGCTTAAGGATGCAGAAACCAGCCTTATGATAATTACGGTGAAAAGTGCTTCGGAAAAATACCAAATAGTTCTCCACTTAGCGGTTCTTTCAAAAGTTAGGCCACACACCTCTTGGAAAGATCGAGTTACTTTGGCCTAGCCTTCGATTGGTCTGGAGAAGCAATCGCCATTCCTAGCTGATGAATCAAATGATTCTGAAAGGAACGGTGAAAAGTGCGGATCCTGTTTCAGTCTTTAGACTGAAACAGGATCCGCACTATTCACCTGTCCCACAAAGGCACACTTCTCATGTCTGGCGTTAGTCCAACAAACCCAGGACTTACAGAGGCCCTGCACTTGCCACCCCAGAAAAATATCTCATCTCCAAAGAAGGATTCTTCCGCTAACGGTTGAAAAGGGTTCCCGTTCTTGAAACAGCGATGAAAAAATTGTGAAATAATACTGAAAGCAATCCTATCTTCCAAGGCTCCTGTGCCAGCTATGGGAAATAGCAAGTTACCTGGGCCTCAGCAGAGGTTTCTCTGCAAAAAGCATCATAGGCTTCAGGATGCAGAGACCGACCTCAGGACTATTACAGTGCCAAACGCCATGGAAATGGCAAATAATTACCAACACACTGGTCATTTCAAAGTGTCAGGATGAAATCTGAAGCACGATCCACACTTTTCCCATCTCAAGCAATTATGCAATTAACAAATCTGGATGTAAACAAATCAAAGGCAGGGCCTACAGAAGCCCCGCCCTTACACCCCACCCAGAAATCTCAACTACCAGGCAGGATTCTTATGCTAATGCGAGAACCCTGCTCGGGTTCTGAAAATAATGCTGAAACCACAGCGGAATAATACTTAAAAGAACACTTTCTTGGTAGTCTCTAGGACCAACTATTGGAAATGCCAAGATTACTGGGCCTCAGCCTGTTTCGTCTGTGAATACTCTGGTATGCTTAAGGATGCAGAGACCAGCCTTATGACAATTACGGTGAAAAGTGCTTAGGAAAAATACCAAATAGTTCTCCACTTAGCAGTTCTTTCAAAAGTTGGGACACACACCTCTTGGAAAGATTGAGTTACTTTGGCCTAGCCTTCGATTGGTCTGGAGAAGCAATCGCCATTCCTAGCTGATGAATCAAATGATTCTGAAAGGAACGGTGAAAAGTGCGGATCCTGTTTCAGTCTTTAGACTGAAACAGGATCCGCACTATTCACCTGTCCCACAAAGGCGCACTTCTCATGTCTGGCGCTAGTCCAACAAACCCAGGACTGACAGAGGCCCTGCACTTGCCACCCCAGAAAAATATCTCATCTCCAAAGAAGGATTCTTCCGCTAACGGTTGGAAAGTGCTCCCGTTCTTGAAACAGTGGTGAAAAAATTGTGAAATAATACTGAAAGCAATCCTATCTTCCAAGGCTCCTGTGCCAGCTATGGGAAATAGCAAGTTACCTGGGCCTCAGCAGAGGTTTCTCTGCAAAAAGCATCATAGGCTTCAGGATGCAGAGACCGACCTCATGACTATTACGGTGCCAAACGCCATGGAAATGGCAAATAATTAACAACACACTGGTCATTTCAAAGTGTCAGGATGAAATCTGAAGCACGATCCACACTTTTCCCATCTCACGCAATTATGCAATTAAGAAATCTGGATGTAAACAAATCAAAGGCAGGGCCTACAGAAGCCCCGCGCTTATACCCCATCCAGAAATCTCAACTACCAGGCAGGATTCTTATGCTAATGTGAGAAACCTGCTCGGGTTCTGAACATAATGCTGAACCCACAACGGAATAATACTTAAAAGAACACTTTCTTGGTAGTCTCTAGGACCAACTATTGGAAATGCCAAGATTACTGGGCCTCAGCCTGTTTCGTCTGTGAAGACTCTGGTATGCTTAAGGATGCAGAGACCAGCCTTATGACAATTAGGGTGAAAAGTGCTTCGGAAAAATACCAAATAGTTCTCCACTTAGCGGTTCTTTCAAAAGTTAGGCCACACACCTCTTGGAAAGATCGAGTTACTTTGGCCTAGCCTTCGATTGGTCTGGAGAAGCAATCGCCTTTCCTAGCTGATGAATCAAATGATTCTGAAAGGAACGGTGAAAAGTGCGGATCCTGATTCAGTCTTTAGACTGAAACAGGATCCGCACTATTCACCTGTCCCACAAAGGCGCACTTCTCCTGTTTGGCGCCAGTCCAACAAAACCAGGACTTACAGAGGCCCTGCACTTGCCACCCCAAAAAATTATCCAATCTCCAAAGAAGGATTCTTCCGCTAACGGTTGAAAAGGGCTCCCGTTCTTGAAACAGTGGTGAAAGGATGGTGAAATATTAGTGAAAACAATCCTATCTTCCAAGGATCCTGTGCCAGCTATGGGAAATAGCAAGTTACCTGGGCCTCAGCAGAGGTTTCTCTGCAAAAAGCATCATAGGCTTCAGGATGCAGAGACCGAACTCATGACTATTACGGTGCCAAACGCCATGGAAATGGCAAATAATTACCAACACACTGGTCATTTCAAAGTGTCAGGATGAAATCTGAAGCACGATCCACACTTTTCCCATCTCACGCAAATATGCACTTTCCAACTCTGGAGGTAAACAAATCAAAGGCAGGGCCTAAAGAAGCCCCGCGCTTACACCCCACCCAGAAATCTCAACTACCAGGCAGCATTCTTATGCTAATGCGAGAACCCTGCTCGGCTTCTGAAAATAATGCTGAAACCACAACGGAATAATACTTAAAAGAACACTTTCTTGGTAGTCTCTAGGACCAACTATTGGAAATGCCAAGATTACTGGGCCTCAGCCTGTTTCGTCTGTGAATACTCTGGTATGCTTAAGGATGCAGAGACCAGCCTTATGACAATTACGGTGAAAAGTGCTTCGGAAAAATACCAAATAGTTCTCCACTTAGCGGTTCTTTCAAACGTTAGGCCACACACATCTTGGAAAGATCGAGTTACTTTGGCCTAGCCTTCGATTGGTCTGGAGAAGCAATCGCCATTCCTAGCTGATGAATCAAATGATTCTGAAAGGAACGGTGAAAAGTGCGGATCCTGTTTCAGTCTTTAGACTGAAACAGGATCCGCACTATTCACCTGTCCCACAAAGGCGCACTTCTCATGTCTGGCGCTAGTCCAACAAACCCAGGACTGACAGAGGCCCTGCACTTGCCACCCCAGAAAAATATCTCATCTCCAAAGAAGGATTCTTCCGCTAACGGTTGGAAAGGGCTCCCGTTCTTGAAACAGTGGTGAAAAAATTGTGAAATAATACTGAAAGCAATCCTATCTTCCAAGGCTCCTGTGCCAGCTATGGGAAATAGCAAGTTACCTGGGCCTCAGCAGAGGTTTCTCTGCAAAAAGCATCATAGGCTTCAGGATGCAGAGACCGACTTCATGACTATTACGGTGTCAAACGCCATAGAAATGGCAAATAATTACCAACACACTGGTCATTTCAAAGTGTCAGGAAGAAATCTGAACCACGATCCACACTTTTCCCATCTCACGCAATTATGCAATTAAGAAATCTGGATGTAAACAAATCAAAGGCAGGGCCTACAGAAGCCCCGCCCTTACACCCCACCCAGAAATCTCAACTACCAGGCAGGATTCTTATGCTAATGCGAGAACCCTGCTCGGGTTCTGAAAATAATGCTGAAACCACAACGGAATAATACTTAAAAGAACACATTCTTGGTAGTCTCTAGGACCAACTATTGGAAATGCCAAGATTACTGGGCCTCAGCCTGTTTCGTCTGTGAAGACTCTGGTATGCTTAAGGATGCAGAGACCAGCCTTATGACAATTACGGTGAAAAGTGCTTCGGGAAAATACCAAATAGTTCTCCACTTAGCGGTTCTTTCAAAAGTTGGGACACACACCTCTTGGAAAGATCGAGTTACTTTGGCCTAGCCTTCGATTGGTCTGGAGAAGCAATCGCCATTCCTAGCTGATGAATCAAATGATTCTGAAAGGAACGGTGAAAAGTGCGGATCCTGTTTCAGTCTTTAGACTGAAACAGGATCCGCACTATTCACCTGTCCCACAAAGGCGCACTTCTCATGTCTGGCGCTAGTCCAACAAACCCAGGACTGACAGAGGCCCTGCACTTGCCACCCCAGAAAAATATCTCATCTCCAAAGAAGGATTCTTCCGCTAACGGTTGAAAAGGGCTCCCGTTCTTGAAACAGCGGTGAAAGGATGGTGAAATATTACTGAAAACATTCCTATCTTCCAAGGCTCCTGTTCCTGCTATGGGAAATAGCAAGTTACCTGGGCCTCAGCAGAGGTTTCTCTGCAAAAAGCATCATAGGCTTCAGGATGCAGAGACCGACCTCATGACTATTACGGTGCCAAACGCCATGGAAATGGCAAATAATTACCAACACACTGGTCATTTCAAAGTGTCAGGATGAAATCTGAAGCACGATCCACACTTTTCCCATGTCACGCAATTATGCAATTAAGAAATCTGGATGTAAACAAATCAAAGGCAGGGCCTACAGAAGCCCCGCGCTTACACCCCACCCAGAAATCTCAACTACCAGGCAGGATTCTTATGCTAATGCGAGAACCCTGCTCGGGTTCTGAAAATAATGCTGAAACCACAACGGAATAATACTTAAAAGAACACTTTCTTGGTAGTCTCTAGGACCAACTATAGGAAATGCCAACATTACTGGGCCTCAGCCTGTTTCGTCTGTGAAGACTCTGGTATGCTTAAGGATGCAGAGACCAGCCTTATGACAATTACGGTGAAAAGTGCTTCGGAAAAATACCAAATAGTTCTCCACTTAGCGGTTCTTTCAAAAGTTAGGCCACACACCTCTTGGAAAGATCGAGTTACTTTGGCCTAGCCTTCGATTGGTCTGGAGAAGCAATCGCCATTCCTAGCTGATGAATCAAATGATTCTGAAAGGAACGGTGAAAAGTGCGGATCCTGTTTCAGTCTTTAGACTGAAACAGGATCCGCACTATTCACCTGTCCCACAAAGGCGCACTTCTCATGTCTGGCGCTAGTCCAACAAACCCAGGACTGACAGAGGCCCTGCACTTGCCACCCCAGAAAAATATCTCATCTCCAAAGAAGAATTCTTTCGCTAACGGTTGGAAAGGGCTCCCGTTCTTGAAACAGTGGTGAAAAAATTGTGAAATAATACTGAAAGCAATCCTATCTTCCAAGGCTCCTGTGCCAGCTATGGGAAATAGCAAGTTACCTGGGCCTCAGCAGAGGTTTCTCTGCAAAAAGCATCATAGGCTTCAGGATGCAGAGACCGACCTCATGACTATTACGGTGCCAAACGCCATGGAAATGGCAAATAATTACCAACACACTGGTCATTTCAAAGTGTCAGGAAGAAATCTGCACCACGATCCACACTTTTCCCATCTCACGCAATTATGCAATTAAGAAATCTGGATGTAAACAAATCAAAGGCAGGGCCTACAGAAGCCCCGTGCTTACACCCCATCCAGAAATCTCAACTACCAGGCAGGATTCTTATGCTAATGTCAGAAACCTGCTGGGGTTCTGAACATAATGCTGAAACCACAACGGAATAATACTTAAAAGAACACTTTCTTAGTAGTCTCTAGGACCAACTATTGGAAATGCCAACATTACTGTGCCTCAGCCTGTTTCGTCTGTGAAGACTCTGGTATGCTTAAGGATGCAGAGACCAGCCTTATGACAATTACGGTGAAAAGTGCTTCGGAAAAATACCAAATAGTTCTCCACTTAGCGGTTCTTTCAAAGGTTAGGCCACACACCTCTTGGAAAGATCGAGTTACTTTGGCCTAGCCTTCGATTGGTCTGGAGAAGCAATCGCAATTCCTAGCTGATGAATCAAATGATTCTGAAAGGAACGGTGAAAAGTGCGGATCCTGTTTCAGTCTTTAGACTGAAACAGGATCCGCACTATTCACCTGTCCCACAAAGGCGCACTTCTCATGTCTGGCGCTAGTCCAACAAACCCAGGACTGCCAGAGGCCCTGCACTTGCCACCCCAGAAAAATATCTCATCTCCAAAGAAGGATTCTTCCGCTAACGGTTGAAAAGGGCTCCCGTTCTTGAAACAGTGGTGAAAGGATGGTGAAATATTACTGAAAACAATCCTATCTTCCAAGGATCCTGTGCCAGCTATGGGAAATAGCAAGTTACCTGGGCCTCAGCAGAGGTTTCTCTGCAAAAAGCATCATAGGCTTCAGGATGCAGAGACCGACCTCATGACTATTACGGTGCCAAACGCCATGGAAATGGCAAATAATTACCAACACACTGGTCATTTCAAAGTGTCAGGAAGAAATCTGAAGCACGATCCACACTTTTCCCATCTCACGCAATTATGCAATTAAGAAATCTGGATGTAAACAAATCAAAGGCAGGGCCTACAGAAGCCCCGCCCTTACACCCCACCCAGAAATCTCCACTACCAGGCAGGATTCTTATGCTAATGCGAGAACCCTGCTCGGGTTCTGAAAATAATGCTGAAACCACAACGGAATAATACTTAAAAGAACACATTCTTGGTAGTCTCTAGGACCAACTATTGGAAATGCCAAGATTACTGGGCCTCAGCCTGTTTCGTCTGTGAAGACTCTGGTATGCTTAAGGATGCAGAGACCAGCCTTATGACAATTACGGTGAAATGTGCTTCGGAAAAATGCCAAATAGTTCTCCACTTAGCGGTTCTTTCAAAAGTTGGGCCACACACCTCTTGGAAAGATCGAGTTACTTTGGCCTAGCCTTCGATTGGTCTGGAGAAGCAATCGCCATTCCTAGCTGATGAATCAAATGTTTCTGAAAGGAACGGTGAAAAGTGCGGATCCTGTTTCAGTCTTTAGACTGAAACAGGATCCGCACTATTCACCTGTCCCACAAAGGCGCACTTCTCATGTCTGGCGCTAGTCCAACAAACCCAGGACTGCCAGAGGCCCTGCACTTGCCACCCCAGAAAAATATCTCATCTCCAAAGAAGGATTCTTCCGCTAACGGTTGGAAAGGGCTCCCGTTCTTGAAACAGCGGTGAAAGGATGGTGAAATATTACTGAAAACATTCCTATCTTCCAAGGCTCCTGTTCCTGCTATGGGAAATAGCAAGTTACCTGGGCCTCAGCAGAGGTTTCTCTGCAAAAAGCATCATAGGCTTCAGGATGCAGAGACCGACGTCATGACTATTACGGTGCCAAACGCCATGGAAATGGGAAATAATTACCAACACACTGGTCATTTCAAAGTGTCAGGATGAAATCTGAAGCAGGATCCACACTTTTCCCATGTCACGCAATTATACAATTAAGAAATCTGGATGTAAACAAATCAAAGGCAGGGCCTACAGAAGCCCCGCACTTACACCCCACCCAGAAATCTCAACTACCTGGCAGGATTCTTATGCTAATGCGAGAGCCCTGCTCGGGTTCTGAAAATAATGCTGAAACCACAACGGAATAATACTTAAAATAACACTTTCTTGGTAGTCTCTAGGACCAACTATAGGAAATGCCAACATTACTGGGCCTCAGCCTGTTTCGTCTGTGAAGACTCTGGTATGCTTAAGGATGCAGAGACCAGCCTTATGACAATTACGGTGAAAAGTGCTTCGGAAAAATGCCAAATAGTTCTCCACTTAGCGGTTCTTTCAAAAGTTAGGCCACACACCTCTTGGAAAGATCGAGTTACTTTGGCCTAGCCTTCGATTGGTCTGGAGAAGCAATCGCCATTCCTAGCTGATGAATCAAATGAGTCTGAAAGGAACGGTGAAAAGTGCGGATCCTGTTTCACTGAAACAGGATCCGCACTATTCACCTGTCCGACAAAGGCACACTTCTCGTGTCTGGCCCTAGTCCAACAAACCCAGGACTGCCAGAGGCCCTGCACTTGCCACCCCAGAAAAATATCTCATCTCCAAAGAAGGATTCTTCCGCTAACGGTTGAAAAGGGCTCCTGTTCTTGAAAAAGCGGTGAAAGGATGGTGAAATATTACTGAAAACAATCCTATCTTCCAAGGCTCCTGTTCCTGCTATGGGAAATAGCAAGTTACCTGGGCCTCAGCAGAGGTTTCTCTGCAAAAAGCATCATAGGCTTCAGGATGCAGAGGCCGACCTCATGACTATTACGGTGCCAAACGCCATGGAAATGGCAAATAATTACCAACACACTGGTCATTTCAAAGTGTCAGGATGAAATCTGAAGCACAATCCACACTTTTCCCATCTCACGTAATTATGCAATTAAGAAATCTGGATGTAAACAAATGAACGGCAGGGCCTACAGAAGCCCCGCGCTTACACCCCACCCAGAAATCTCAACTACCAGGCAGGATTCTTATGCTAATGCGAGAACCCTGCTCGGGTTCTGAAAATTATGCTGAAACCACAACGGAATAATACTTAAAAGAAAACTTTCTTGGTAGTCTCTAGGACCAACTATAGGAAATGCCAACATTACTGGGCCTCAGCCTGTTTCGTCTGTGAAGACTCTGGTATGCTTAAGGATGCAGAGACCAGCCTTATGACAATTACGGTGAAAAGTGCTTCGGAAAAATACCAAATAGTTCTCCACTTAGCGGTTCTTTCAAAAGTTAGGCCACACACCTCTTGGAAAGATCGAGTTACTTTGGCCTAGCCTTCGATTGGTCTGGAGAAGCAATCGCCATTCCTAGCTGATGAATCAAATGATTCTGAAAGGAACGGTGAAAAGTGCGGATCCTGTTTCAGTCTTTAGACTGAAACAGGATCCGCACTATTCACCTGTCCCACAAAGGCGCACTTCTCATGTGTGGCGCTAGTCCAACAAACCCAGGACTGACAGAGGCCCTGCACTTGCCACCCCAGAAAAATATCTCATCTCCAAAGAAGGATTCTTCCGCTAACGGTTGAAAAGGGCTGCCGTTCTTGAAACAGCGGTGAAAGGATGGTGAAATATTACTGAAAACAATCCGATCTTCCAAGGCTCCTGTGCCAGCTATGGGAAATAGCAAGTTACCTGGGCCTCAGCAGAGGTTTCTCTGCAAAAAGCATCATAGGCTTCAGGATGCAGAGACCGACCTCATGACTATTACGGTGCCAAACGCCATGGAAATGGCAAATAATTACCAACACACTGGTCATTTCAAAGTGTCAGGATGAAATCTGAAGCACGATCCACACTTTTCCCATCTCACGCAATTATGCAATTAAGAAATCTGGATGTAAACAAATCAAAGGCAGGGCCTACAGAAGCCCCGCGCTTACACCCCATCCAGAAATCTCAACTACCAGGCAGGATTCTTATGCTAATGTGAGAAACCTGCTCGGGTTCTGAAAATAATGCTGAAACCACAACGGAATAATACTTAAAAGAACACATTCTTGGTAGTCTCTAGGAGCAACTATTGGAAATGCCAAGATTACTGGGCCTCAACCTGTTTCGTCTGTGAAGACTCTGGTATGCTTAAGGATGCAGAGACCAGCCTTATGACAATTACGGTGAAAAGTGCTTCGGAAAAATACCAAATAGTTCTCCACTTAGCGGTTCTTTCAAAAGTTAGGCAACACACCTCTTGGAAAGATCGAGTTACTTTGGCCTAGCCTTCGATTGGTCTGGAGAAGCAATCGCCATTCCTAGCTGATGAATCAAATGATTCTGAAAGGAACGGTGAAAAGTGCGGATCCTGTTTCAGTCTTTAGACTGAAACAGGATCCCCACTATTCACCTGTCCCACAAAGGCGCACTTCTCATGTCTGGCGCTAGTGCAACAAACCCAGGACTGACAGAGGCCCTGCACTTGCCACCCCAGAAAAATATCTCATCTCCAAAGAAGGATTCTTTCGCTAACGGTTGGAAAGGGCTCCCGTTCTTGAAACAGTGGTGAAAGGATGGTGAAATGATACTGAAAACAATCCTATCTTCCAAGGGTCCTGTGCCAGCTATGGGAAATAGCCAGTTACCTGGGCCTCAGCGGAGGTTTCTCTGCAAAAAGCATCATAGGCTTCAGGATTCAGAGACCGAACTCATGACTATTACGGTGCCAAACGCCATGGAAATGGCAAATAATTACCAACACACTGGTCATTTCAAAGTGTCAGGATGAAATCTGAAGCACGATCCACAGTTTTCCCATCTCATGCAATTATGCAATTAAGAAATCTGGATGTAAACGAATCAAAGACAGGGCCTACAGAAGCCGTGCACTTACACCCCATCCAGAAATCTCAACTACCAGGCAGCATTCTTATGCTAATGCGAGAACCCTGCTCCGGTTCTGAAAATAATGCTGAAACCACAACGGAATAATACTTAAAAGAAGACTTTCTTGGTAGTCTCCAGGACCAACTATTGGAAATGCCAACATTACTGGGCCTCAGCCTGTTTCATCTGTGAAGACTCTGGTATGCTTAAGGATGCAGAGACCAACCTTATGACAATTACGGTGAAAAGTGCTTCGGAAAAATACAAAATAGTTCTCCACCTAGCGGTTCTTTGAAAAGTTGGGCCACACACCTCTTGGAAAGATCGAGTTACTTTGGAATAGCCTTCGATTGGTCTGGTGAAGCAATCGCCATTCCTAGCTTATGAATCAAATGATTCTGAAAGGAATGGTGAAAAGTGCGGAAGCTGTTTCAGTCTTTAGACTGAAACAGGATCCGCACTATTCACCTGTCCCACAAAGGCGCACTTCTCATGTCTGGCGCTAGTCCAACAAACCCAGGACTGCCAGAGGCCTTGCACTTGCCACCCCAGAAAAGTATCTCATCTCCAAAGAAGGATTCTTCCACTAACGGTTGAAAAGGGCTCCCGTTCTTGAAACAGTGGTGAAAGGATGGTGAAATAATAGTGAAAACAATCCTATCTTCCAAGGCTCCTGTGCCAGCTATGGGAAATAGCAAGTTACCTGGGCCTCAGCAGAGGTTTCTCTGCAAAAAGCATCATAGGCTTCAGGATGTAGAGACCGACCTCATGACTATTACAGTGCCAAACGCCATGGAAATGGAAAATAATTACCAACACACCGGTCATTTCAAAGTGTCAGGATGAAATCTGAAGCAAGATCCACACTTTTCCCATCTCACGCAATTACGCACTTACGAAAAATGGAGGTAAACAAACAAAGGCAGGGCCTACAGAAGCCACGCGCTTACACCCCACCCAGAAATCTCAACTACCAGGCAGCATTCTTTGCTAATGCGAGAACCCTGCTAGAGTTCCGAAAATAATGCTGAAACCTCAACGGAATAATGCTTAAAAGAACACTTTCTTGGTAGTCTCTAGGACCAACTATTGGAAATGCCAACATTACTGGGCCTCAGCCTGTTTCGTCTGTGAAAACTCTCGTATGCTTAAGGATGCAGAGACCAAACTTATGACAATTACGGTGAAAAGTGCTTCGGAAAAATACCAAATAGTTCTCCACTTAGCGGTTCTTTCAAAAGTTGGGCCACACACCTCTTGAAAACATCGAGTTACTTTGGCCTAGCCTTCGATTGGTCTGGTGAAGCAATCGCCATTCCTAGCTGATGAATCAAATGATTCTGAAAGGAACGGTGAAAAGTGCGGATCCTGTTTCAGTCTTTAGACTGAAACAGGATCCTCACTATTCACCTGTCCCACAAAGGCGCTCTTCTCATGTCTGGCGCTACTCCAACAAACCCAGGACTGACAGAGGCCCTGCACTTGCCACCCCAGAAAAATATCTCATCTCCAAAGAAGGATTCTTCCGCTAACGGTTGGAAAGGGCTCCCGTTCTTGAAACAGTGGTGAAAGGATGGTGAAATAATACTGAAAACAACCCTATCTTCCAAGGCTCCTGTGCCAGCTATGGGAAATAGCAAGTTACCTGCGCCTCAGCACAGGTTTCTCTGCAAAAAGCATCATAGGCTTCAGGATGCAGAGACCGACCTCATGACTATTACGGTGCCAAACGCCATGGAAATGGCAAATAATTACCAACACACTGGTCATTTCAAAGTGTCAGGATGAAATCTGAATCACGATCCACACTTTTCCCATCTCACGCAATTATGCACTTACCAACAATGGAGGTAAACAAACAAAGGCAGGGCCTACAGAAGCCCAGTGCTTACACCCCACCCAGAAATCTCAACTACCAGGCAGCATTCTTTGCTATTGCGATAACCCTGCTCGGGTTCTGAAAATAATGCTGAAACCACAACGGAATAATACTTAAAAGGAGACTTTCTTGGTAGTCTCTAGGACCAACTATTAGAAATGCCAAGATTACTGGGCCTCAGCCTGTTTCGTCTGTGAAGACTCTGGTATGCTTAAGGATGCAGAGACCAACCTTATGACAATTACGGTGAAAAGTGCTTCGGAAAAATACCAAATAGTTCTCCAGGTAGCGGTTCTTTCAAAAGTTGGGCCAGACACCTCTTGGAAAGATCGAGTTACTTTGGCCTAGCCTTCGATTGGTCTGGTGAAGCAATCGCCATTCCTTGCTGATGAATCAAATGATTCTGAAAGGAACGGTGAAAAGTGCGGATCCTGTTTCAGTCTTTAGACTGAAACAGGATCCGTACTATTCACCTGTCCCACAAAGGCGCACTTCTCATGTCTGGCGCTAGTCCAACAAACCCAGGACTGACAGAGGCCTTGCACTTGCCACCCCAGAAAAATATCTCATCTCCAAAGAAGGATTCTTCCACTAACGGTTGAAAAGGGCTCCCGTTCTTGAAACAGTGGTGAAAGGATGGTGAAATAATACTGAAAACAATCCTATCTTCCAAGGCTCCTGTGCCAGCTATGGGAAATAGCAAGTTACCTGGGCCTCAGCAGAGGTTTCTCTGCAAAAAGCATCATAGGCTTCAGGATGCAGAGACCGACCTCATGACTATTGCAGTGCCAAATGCCATGGAAATGGCCAATAATTACCAACACACTTGTCATTTCAAAGTGTCAGGATGAAATCTGAAGCAAGATCCACACTTTTCCCATCCCACGCAAATATGCACTTACCAACTTTGGAGGTAAACTTATCAAATGCAGGCCTGACAGAAGCCTCGCCCTTACACCCTACCCAGGAATCTCAACTACCAGGGAGGACTCTTATGAGAATGCGAGAAACCTGATCGTGTTCTGAAAACAATGGTGAAACCACAGTGGAATAATACATAAAAGAACACATTCTTGGTAGTCTCTAGGACCAACTATTGGAAATGCCAAGTTTACTGTTCCACAGCCTGCTTTCGTCTGTGAACATTCTCGTATGCTTAAGGATGCATAGACCAACCTTATGACAATTACGGGGAAAAGTGCTACGATAAAATGCCAAATAGTTCTCCACCTAGCGGTTGTTTCAAAATTGTGACACAACTCTTGGAAAGATCGAGTTACTTTGGCCTAGCCTTCGATTGGTCTGGAGAAGGAATCCCCATTCCTAGCTGATGAATCAAATGATTCTGAAAGGAACGGTGAATAGTGCGGATCCTGTTTCAGTCTTTAGACTGAAACAGGATCCGCACTATTCACCTGTCCCACAAAGGCGCACTTCTCATGTTTGGCGCTAGTCCAACAAACCCAGGACTTACAGAGGCCCTGCACTTGCCACCCCAGAAAATTATCTCATCTCCAAAGAAGGATTCTTCCACTAACGGCTGAAAAGGGCTCCCGTTCTTGAAACAGCGGTGAAAGGATGGTGAAATATTACTGAAAACAATCCTATCTTCCAAGGATCCTGTGCCAGCTATGGGAAATAGCAAGTTACCTGGGCCTCAGCAGAGGTTTCTCTGCAAAAAGCATCATAGGCTTCAGGATGCAGAGACCGACCTCATGACTATTACGGTGCCAAACGCCATGGAAATGGCAAATAATTACCAACACACTGGTCATTTCGAAGTGTCAGGATGAAATCTGAAGCACGATCCACACTTTTCCCATCTCACGCAATTATGCAATTAAGAAATCTGGATGTAAACAAATCAAAGGCAGGGCCTACAGAAGCCCCGCGCTTACACCCCATCCAGAAATCTCAACTACCAGGCAGGATTCTTATGCTAATGCGAGAACACTGCTCGGGTTCTGAAAATAATGCTGAAACCACAACGGAATAATACTTAAAAGAACACTTTCTTGGTAGTCTCTAGGACCAACTATTGGAAATGCCAAGATTACTGGGCCTCAGCCTGTTTCCTCTGTGAAGACTCTGGTATGCTTAAGGATGCAGAGACCAGCCTTATGACAATTACGGTGAAAAGTGCTTCGGAAAAATACCAAATAGTTCTCCACTTAGCGGTTCTTTCAAAAGTTGGGCCACACACCTCTTGGAAAGATCGAGTTACTTTGGCCTAGCCTTCGATTGGTCTGGAGAAGCAATCGCAATTCCTAGCTGATGAATCAAATGATTCTGAAAGGAACGGTGAAAAGTGCGGATCCTGTTTCAGTCTTTAGACTGAAACAGGATCCGCACTATTCACCTGTCCCACAAAGGCGCACTTCTCATGTCTGGCGCTAGTCCAACAAACCCAGGACTGCCAGAGGCCCTGCACTTGCCACCCCAGAAAAATATCTCATCTCCAAAGAAGGATTCTTCCACTAACGGTTGAAAAGGGCTCCCGTTCTTGAAACAGTGGTGAAAGGATGGTGAAATATTACTGAAAACAATCCTATCTTCCAAGGATCCTGTGCCAGCTATGGGAAATAGCAAGTTACCTGGGCCTCAGCAGAGGTTTCTCTGCAAAAAGCATCATAGGCTTCAGGATGCAGAGACCGACCTCATGACTATTACGGTGCCAAACGCCATGGAAATGGCAAATAATTACCAACACACTGGTCATTTCAAAGTGTCAGGATGAAATCTGAAGCACGATCCACACTTTTCCCATCTCACGCAAATATGCACTTTCCAACTCTGGAGGTAAACAAATCAAAGGCAGGGCCTACAGAAGCCCCGCGCTTACACCCCACCCAGAAATCTCCACTACCAGGCAGGATTCTTATGCTAATGCGAGAACCCTGCTCGGGTTCTGAAAATAATGCTGAAACCACAACGGAATAATACTTAAAAGAACACATTCTTGGTAGTCTCTAGGACCAACTATTGGAAATGCCAAGATTACTGGGCCTCAGCCTGTTTCGTCTGTGAAGACTCTGGTATGCTTAAGGATGCAGAGACCAGCCTTATGACAATTACGGTGAAAAGTGCTTCGGAAAAATACCAAATAGTTCTCCACTTAGCGGTTCTTTCAAAAGTTGGGCCACACACCTCTTGGAAAGATCGAGTTACTTTGGCCTAGCCTTCGATTGGTCTGGAGAAGCAATCGCCATTCCTAGCTGATGAATCAAATGATTCTGAAAGGAACGGTGAAAAGTGCGGATCCTGTTTCAGTCTTTAGACTGAAACAGGATCCGCACTATTCACCTGTCCCACAAAGGCGCACTTCTCATGTCTGGCGCTAGTCCAACAAACCCAGGACTGCCAGAGGCCCTGCACTTGCCACCCCAGAAAAATATCTCATCTCCAAAGAAGGATTCTTCCGCTAACGGTTGGAAAGGGCTCCCGTTCTTGAAACAGCGGTGAAAGGATGGTGAAATATTACTGAAAACATTCCTATCTTCCAAGGCTCCTGGTCCTGCTATGGGAAATAGCAAGTTACCTGGGCCTCAGCAGAGGTTTCTCTGCAAAAAGCATCATAGGCTTCAGGATGCAGAGACCGACGTCATGACTATTACGGTGCCAAACGCCATGGAAATGGCAAATAATTACCAACACACTGGTCATTTCAAAGTGTCAGGATGAAATCTGAAGCACGATCCACACTTTTCCCATGTCACGCAATTATGCAATTAAGAAATCTGGATGTAAACAAATCAAAGGCAGGGCCTACAGAAGCCCCGCACTTACACCCCACCCAGAAATCTCAACTACCTGGCAGGATTCTTATGCTAATGCGAGAACCCTGCTCGGGTTCTGAAAATAATGCTGAAACCACAACGGAATAATACTTAAAATAACACTTTCTTGGTAGTCTCTAGGACCAACTATAGGAAATGCCAACATTACTGGGCCTCAGCCTGTTTCGTCTGTGAAGACTCTGGTATGCTTAAGGATGCAGAGACCAGCCTTATGACAATTACGGTGAAAAGTGCTTCGGAAAAATACCAAATAGTTCTCCACTTAGCGGTTCTTTCAAAAGTTAGGCCACACACCTCTTGGAAAGATCGAGTTACTTTGGCCTAGCCTTCGATTGGTCTGGAGAAGCAATCGCCATTCCTAGCTGATGAATCAAATGAGTCTGAAAGGAACGGTGAAAAGTGCGGATCCTGTTTCAGTCTTTAGACTGAAACAGGATCCGCACTATTCACCTGTCCGACAAAGGCACACTTCTCGTGTCTGGCGCTAGTCCAACAAACCCAGGACTGCCAGAGGCCCTGCACTTGCCACTCCAGAAAAATATCTCATCTCCAAAGAAGGATTCTTCCGCTAACGGTTGAAAAGGGCTCCCGTTCTTGAAAAAGCGGTGAAAGGATGGTGAAATATTACTGAAAACAATCCTATCTTCCAAGGCTCCTGTTCCTGCTATGGGAAATAGCAAGTTACCTGGGCCTCAGCAGAGGTTTCTCTGCAAAAAGCATCATAGGCTTCAGGATGCAGAGACCGACCTCATGACTATTACGGTGCCAAACGCCATGGAAATGGCAAATAATTACCAACACACTGGTCATTTCAAAGTGTCAGGATGAAATCTGAAGCACGATGCACACTTTTCCCATCTCACGCAATTATGCACTTACCAACAATGGAGGTAAACAAACAAAGGCAGGGCCTACAGAAGCCACGCGCTTACACCCCACCCAGAAATCTCAACTACCAGGCAGCATTCTTTGCTAATGCGAGAACCCTGCTCGGGTTCCGAAAATAATGCTGAAACCACAACGGAATAATGCTTAAAAGAACACTTTCTTGGTAGTCTCTAGGAACAACTATTGGAAATGCCAACATTACTGGGTCTCAGCCTGTTTCGTCTGTGAAAACTCTCGTATGCTTAAGGATGCAGAGACCAACCTTATGACAATTACGGTGAAAAGTGCTTCGGAAAAATACCAAATAGTTCTCCACTTAGCGGTTCTTTCAAAAGTTGGGCCACAAACCTCTTGAAAACATCGAGTTACTTTGGCCTAGCCTTCGATTGGTCTGGTGAAGCAATCGCCATTCCTAGCTGATGAATCAAATGATTCTGAAAGGAACGGTGAAAAGTGCGGATCCTGTTTCAGTCTTTAGACTGAAACAGGATCCTCACTATTCACCTGTCCCACAAAGGCGCTCTTCTCATGTCTGGCGCTACTCCAACAAACCCAGGACTGACAGAGGCCCTGCACTTGCCACCCCAGAAAAAATATCTCATCTCCAAAGAAGGATTCTTCCGCTAACGTTTGGAACGGGCTCCCGTTCTTGAAACAGTGGTGAAAGGATGGTGAAATAATACTGAAAACAACCCTATCTTCCAAGGCTCCTGTGCCAGCTATGGGAAATAGCAAGTTACCTGGGCCTCAGCACAGGTTTCTCTGCAAAAAGCATCATAGGCTTCAGGATGCAGAGACCGACCTCATGACTATTACGGTGCCAAACGCCATGGAAATGGCAAATAATTACCAACACACTGGTCATTTCAAAGTGTCAGGATGAAATCTGAAGTACGATCCACACTTTTCCCATCTCACGCAATTATGCACTTACCAACAATGGAGGTAAACAAACAAAGGCAGGGCCTACAGAAGCCCAGTGCTTACACCCCACCCAGAAATCTCAACTACCAGGCAGCATTCTTTGCTATTGCGATAACCCTGCTCGGGTTCTGAAAATAATGCTGAAACCACAACGGAATAATACTTAAAAGAACACTTTCTTGGTAGTCTCTAGGACCAACTATTAGAAATGCCAAGATTACTGGGCCTCAGCCTGTTTCGTCTGTGAAGACTCTGGTATGCTTAAGGATGCAGAGACCAACCTTATGACAATTACGGTGAAAAGTGCTTCGGAAAAATACCAAATAGTTCTCCAGGTAGCGGTTCTTTCAAAAGTTGGGCCAGACACCTCTTGGAAAGATCGAGTTACTTTGGCCTAGCCTTCGATTGGTCTGGTGAAGCAATCGCCATTCCTTGCTGATGAATCAAATGATTCTGAAAGGAACGGTGAAAAGTGCGGATCCTGTTTCAGTCTTTAGACTGAAACAGGATCCGCACTATTCACCTGTCCCACAAAGGCGCACTTCTCATGTCTGGCGCTAGTCCAACAAACCCAGGACTGACAGAGGCCTTGCACTTGCCACCCCAGAAAAATATCTCATCTCCAAAGAAGGATTCTTCCACTAACGGTTGAAAAGGGCTCCCGTTCTTGAAACAGTGGTGAAAGGATGGTGAAATAATACTGAAGGCAATCCTATCTTCCAAGGCTCCTGTGCCAGCTATGGGAAATAGCAAGTTACCTGGGCCTCAGCAGAGGTTTCTCTGCAAAAAGCATCATAGGCTTCAGGATGCAGAGACCGACCTCATGACTATTGCAGTGCCAAACGCCATGGAAATGGCCAATAATTACCAACACACTGGTCATTTCAAAGTGTCAGGATGAAATCTGAAGCAAGATCCACACTTTTCCCATCCCACGCAAATATGCACTTACCAACTTTGGAGGTAAACTTATCAAATGCAGGCCTGACAGAAGCCTCGCCCTTACACCCTACCCAGGAATCTCAACTACCAGGGAGGACTCTTATGAGAATGCGAGAAACCTGATCGTGTTCTGAAAACAATGGTGAAACCACAGTGGAATAATACATAAAAGAACACATTCTTGGTAGTCTCTAGGACCAACTATTGGAAATGCCAAGTTTACTGTTCCACAGCCTGCTTTCGTCTGTGAACATTCTCGTATGCTTAAGGATGCATAGACCAACCTTATGACAATTACGGGGAAAAGTGCTACGATAAAATGCCAAATAGTTCTCCACCTAGCAGTTGTTTCAAAATTGTGACACAACTCTTGGAAAGATCGAGTTACTTTGGCCTAGCCTTCGATTGGTCTGGAGAAGCAATCGCCATTCCTAGCTGATGAATCAAATGATTCTGAAAGGAACGGTGAAAAGTGCGGATCCTGTTTCAGTCTTTAGACTGAAACAGGATCCGCACTATTCACCTGTCCCACAAAGGCGCACTTCTCATGTTTGGCGCTAGTCCAAAAAACCCAGGACTCAAA
This sequence comes from Lemur catta, assembly GCF_020740605.2. Lineage (NCBI taxonomy): Eukaryota > Metazoa > Chordata > Mammalia > Primates > Lemuridae > Lemur > Lemur catta. The sequence continues at coordinate 461,819 of NW_025423737.1, forward strand.
GAGGCCCTGCACTTGCCACCCCAGTAAAATATCTCATCTCCAAAAAGGATTCTTATGCTAATGGTTGAAAAGTGCTCCCATTCTTGAAACAGTGCTGAAAGGATGGTGAAATCATACTGAAAACAATCGTATCTTCAAAGGCTCTGTTGCCAGGTATGGGAAATACCAAGTTACCTGGGCCTTAGTAGAATTTTCTATGCGAAAAGCATCATAGGCTTAAGGATGCAAAGACCAACTTTATGACAATTATGGTGAAAAGTGGTACGAAAAAGTACCAAATAGTTCTCAACCTAGCAGTTATTTAAAAGTTGTGCCACATACCTCTTGGAAAGATCGAGTTACTTCGTCCTAGCCCTCCATTGGTCTGGAGAAGGAATTGCCATTCGTAGCTGATGAATCAATGATTCTGAAAAGAACATTTAAAAGTTTTGAAACAGGATCCGCACTATCCACCTCTCACACAAAGGCACACTTCACATTTTTGGCGCTAATCAAACAAACCCATGACCGGCAGAGGCTCTGCACTTGCCACCCCAGAAAAAATATCTCATCTCCAAAGAAGGATTCTTAGCCTGATGGTTGAAAAGTGCTCCCGTTCTTGAAACAGTGGTCAAAGGATGATGAAATAATACTGAAAACAATCGTATCTTCAAAGGCTCTGGTGCCAGGTATTGGAAATACCATGTGCCCTAGGCCTCAGTAGAGTTTTCTCTGCAAAAAGCGTCATAGGCTTAAGGATGCAGAGACCAACCACTATTACGGTGCAAATTGATATGGAAATGGGAAATAATTACCAACATACTGGTTATTTCAAAAGTGTCAGGATGAAATCTGAAGCATAACCCACACTTTTCCCCTCTCACGCAAATATGCACTTACCAAGTCTAGAGGTAAAATATCAAACACAGGGCTGACAGAAGCCCCGCACTTACACCCCACACAGAAATCTCAACTAGGAGGAAAAATTCTTACGCTAATGCGAGAAACCAGCTCTGGTTATGAAAATAATGGTGAAACCACAGTGGAATACAACTTAAAAGAACACTTTCTTCATAGACTCTAGTACCAACTATTGGAAATGCCAAGTTTAGTGGGCCTCAGCATACTTTTGTCTGTGTAAACTATCGTATACTTAAGGATGCAGACACCAACCTTATAACAATTATGGTGAAAAGTGCTATGGAAAAATACAAGTAATTCTCAACCTAGCGGTTATTTCAATAGTTGTGCCACACACCTCTTGGAAATATCGAGTTACTTTGACCAACTTTAGATTGGTCTGGAGAAGGAATCGCCCTTCCTAGCTGATGAATCAAATGATTCTGAAAGGAACGGTGAAAAGTGCGGATCCTGTTTCAATCTTTAGACACTGTTCAACTCTCACACACAGGCGCACTTCTCATGTCTGCCGCTAGTCCAACAAATCCAGGACTGACAGAGGCCCTGCACTTGCCAACCCAGAAAATTATTTCATCTACAATGAAGGATGCTTATGCTAATGGTTGAAAGGTGCTCCCATTCTTGAAACTATGGTGAAAGGATTGTGAAATAATACTGAAAACTATCGTATCTTCAAAGACTCTGGTGCCAGGTATGGGAAATACTAAGTTACCTGGCCCTCAGTAGAGTTTTCTCTGCAAAAAGCATCATAGGCTTAAGGATGCGGAGACTAACCTTATCACTATTACGGTACAAAGCGCTATGGATAAGGGAAATAATTCCCAACATACTGGTTACTTCAAAAGTGTCAGGATGAAATCTGAAGCATGATCCACACTTTTACCTTCTCACGCCAATAGGCACTTACCAAGTCTAGAGGTAAACAAATCAAACACAGGGCTGACAGAAGCCCGGCATTTACATCCCACACCGAAATCTCAACTAACAGGAAGGCCTCTTATGCTAATGCGTGAAACCTGCTCTGGATCTGAAAGTAATCGTGAAACCACAGTGAAATAATACTTAAAAGAACACTTTCTTTACAGTCTCTAGTACCAACAATTATAAATGCCAAGTTTACTGGGCCTCAGCATCTTTTGTCTGGGAAATCTATTGTATTCTTAAGGATGCAGACATCAACCTTATGACAATTATGGTGAAAAGTGCTAGGAAAAAATACCAAATAGTTCTCAACCTAGTGGTTATTTCAAAAGTTGTGCCACACACCTCTTGGAAAGATCGAGTTACTTTGGCCTACCCTTCGATTGGTCTGGAGAAGGCATCGCCATTCCTAACTGATGAATCAAATGATTCTCAAAAGAACGGTTAAAAGTTCTGAAACAGAATCCGCACTATTCACCACACACAAAGGCACACTTGTCATGTGTGCAGCTAGTCCAACAAACCCAGGACTGACAGAGGCCCTGCACTTGTCACCTGAGAAAAATATCTCATCTCCAAACAAGGATTCTTATGCTAACGGTTGAAAAGTGCTCCCAATCTTGAAATACTGGTGAAAGGATGGTGAAATAATGCTGAAAACAATTGTATCTTCAAAGGCTCTGGTGCAAGGTACCGGAAATACCAAGTTACCTGGGCCTCAGTAAAGTTTCCTGTGCGAAAAGCATCATAGGCTTAACGATGCAGAGACCAACCACTATTATGCTGAAAAACGCTATGGAAACAGCAAAACATTACCAACATACTGGTGATTTCAAAAGTGTCAGGATGAAATCTGAAGCATGACCCACACTTTTCCCATCTCACGCAAATATGCACTTACCAACTCTGGAGGTAAACAAATAAAACACAGTCCTGACAGAAGCCCCGCAGTTATTCCCACACAGAAATCTAAATTACGAGGAAGGATACTTATGCTAATGCATAAAACCTGCTCAGGTTCTGAAAATAATGGTGAAACCACAATGGAATAATACTTAAAAGAACACTTTCTTTATAGTCTCTAGTACCAACTATTGGAAATGCCAAGTTTACTGGGCCTCAGCATGCTTCTCTCTGTGAAAACTACTGATTTCTTAAGGATGCGGAGAACAACCTTATGACAATTATGGTGAAAAGTGCTACGAAAAAATAACGAAATAGTTCTCAACCTAGCGGTTATTTCAAACGTTGTGCCACACACCCCTTGGAAAGATCGAGTTACTTTGGCCTAGCCTTCGATTGGTCTGGAGAAGGAATCCCCATTCCTAGCTGATGAATCAAATGATTCTGAAAAGAACAGTTAAAAGTGCGGATCCTGTTTCAGTCTTTTAGACTGAAACAGGATTCGCACTATTCACCTCTCACAAAAAGGCGCACTTCTCATGTCTGGCGCTAGTCCAACAAACCCAGGACTGACAGAGGCCCTGCACTTGCCACCCCAAAAAGAAAAATTCTCATCTCCAAAGAAGATTTCCTATGCTAACGCTTAAAAAGTGCTCCTGTTGTTGAAACAGTGGTGAAAGGATGGTGAAATAATACTGAAAACAATCGTATCTTCAAAGGCTCTGGTACAAGGTTTGAAAAATACCAAGTTACCTGGGCCTCAGTAGAGTTTTCTCTGTGAAAAACAATGTAGGCTTAGGTATGCAGAGACCAACCTTATCACTATTACTGTGAAAAACGCTATGGAAATGGCAAATAATTACCAACATACTGCTTATTTCAAACGTGTCCGAATGAAATCTGAAGCAAGATCGACCCTTTTCCCATTTCAGGCAAATATGCACTTACCAACTCTGGAGGTAAACAAACCAAAAACAGGGCTAACGGAAGCCTCGCACTTACACCCCACACAGAAATCTCTACTACGAGGAAGGATTCTTACGCCAATTGGCTAAACCTGCTCTGGTTCTGAAAATAATGGTGAAACCACAGTGCAATAATACTTAAAAGAACACTTTCTTTATAGTCTCTAGTACCAACTGTTGGAAATGCCAAGTTTACTGGGCCTCAGCATACTTCTGTCTGTGAAAACATCGTTATTCTTAAGGATGAAGAGAACAATCTTATGAAAATTATGGTGAAATGTGCTACGAAAAAACACCAAATAGTTCTCAACCTAGCGGTTATTTCAAAAGTTTTGCCACACACCTTTTGTAAAGATCGAGTTACTTTGGCCTAGCCTTCGATTGGTCTGGAGAAGGCATCGTCATTCCTAACTGATGAATCAAATGATTCTGAGAAGAACAGTTACAAGTTCTGAAACAGGATCCGCACTATTCACCTCTCACACAAAGGCGCACTTCTCATGTCTGGCGCTAGTCCAACAAATCCAGGACTGACAGAGGCCCTGCACTTGCCACCCAGAAAAATCTCTCATCTCCAAAGAAGGATTCTTATGCTAACACTTGAAAAGTACTCCCGTTCTTGAAACAGTGGTGAAAGGATGGTCAAATAATACTGATAACAATCGTATCTTCAAAGGCTCTGGTGCCAGGTATGGGAAACACCAACTTACCTGGGCCCCAGTAGAGTTTTCTCTGCGAAAAGCATCATAGGCTTAAGGATGCAGAGACCAACCTTATCACTATTACGGTTAAAAATGCTATGGAAATGGCACATAATTACCAACATACTGGTTATTTGAAAAGTGTCAGGATGAAATCAGAAGCACGATCCACACTGTTCCCATCATATGCAAATATGCACTTACCAACTTTGGAGGTAAACAAATCAAACACAGGGCTCACAGAGGCCGGGCACTTACAACCCACACAGAAATCTCAACTACCAGGCAGGATTCTTATGCTAATGGGAGAAACCTGCTCTGGTTCTGAAAGTAATAGTGAAACCGCAGTGAAATAATACTTAAAAGAACACTTTTTTATAGTCTCTATTACCAGCTATTGGAAATGCCAAGTTTACTGGGCCTTAGCATACTTTTGTCCTTGAAAACTATCGTATGCTTCAGGATGCAGAGACCAACCTTATGACAATTATGGTGAGAAGTGCTACCAAAAAATACCAAGTAGTCTCAACCTAGCAGTTATTTCAAAAGTTTTGCCACACACCTCTTGGAAATCTGGAGTTACTTTGGCCTAGCCTTCGATTGGTCTGGAGAAGGAATCGCCATTCCTCGCTGATGAATCAAATGATTCTGAGAAGAACAGTGAAAAGTGTGGATCCTGTTTCAGTCTTTAGACTGGTGTCTCCTTAACTAGTTTCAGCCCCCAATACTATTTCCACCTGGGTCCTATTAGTCTCCCGCAGAACTAGGCTTTCACAGAGCACACTTTGGGAAACACAGCTCAAATGTGCGAGCAGCAAACCCTACACCTGAATTAGGGTCTGCACAGAACTCTCAGTTTTCTCTGCTAATATAACTGAGGTACAAATTCACTTTTACAAGAGGATCTGAGGTGTCAAATACATTTCCCTGCAAGCAAGCAAGTTCGCTGAGCATATGAATCAGCCATGCAAAAGGGTAGATGTGGCTGGTTCCCTGGGGAACTTCAGGCTGGCTGGGCCACTGAGAGAGCCGGGCAAGGGGAGGGAGTGCCACTCGAGCCCTGTGCTCTCCTGGGAACTCCGACCAGGCCCACCACTGTCACAGGGCCTCATGGGGAATCAGGATGCAAGTCCTTCTTCCACTGTGGTTTCACTATTATTTCCACAACCAGAGCAGATTTCATCCATTAGCAAAAGAATCCTTCCTCGTAGTTGAGATTTCTGTGTGGGGTGTAAGTGCGGGGCTTCTGTCAGCCCTGTGTTTGATTTCTTTACCTCCAGAGTTGGTAAGTGCATATTTGTGTGTGATGGGAACAGTGTGGATTGTGCTTCTGACTTCAACCTGACACTTTAAACTGAAAGAGGATCCACACTATTCACCTCTCACACAAAGGCGCACTTCCCCTGTCTGGCGCTAGTCCAACAAACCCAGGACTGACAGAGGCCCTGCACTTGCCACCCCAGAAAAATATCTCATCTCTAAAGACGGATTCTTATCCTAACGGTTGAATAGTGCTCCCGTTCTTGAAACAGTGGTGAAAGGATAGTGAAATAATACTGAAAACAATCGTATCTTCAAAGGCTCTGGTGCCAGCTCTGGGAAATACCAAGTTACCTGGGCCTCAGTAGAGTTTTCTCTGCGAAAGGCATCATAGGCTTAAGGATGCAGAGACCAACCTTATCACTATTACGGTGAAAAACGCTATGGAAACGGCACATAATTACCAACATAGTGGTTATTTCAAAAGTGTCAGGATGAAATCTGAAGCACGATCCACAGCTTTCCCATCTCACGCAAATATGCACTTACCAACTCTGGAGGTAAACAAATCAAACACAGGGCTGACAGAAGCCCCGCACTTACACCCCACACAGAAATCTCAACTAGCAGGAAGGATTCTTATGCTAATGCATGAAACCTGCTCTGGTTCTGAAAATAATGGTGAAACCACAATGGAGTAATACTTAAAAGAACACTTTCTTTATAGTCTCTAGTAGCAACTATTGGAAATGCCAAGTTTACTGGGCCTCAGCATACTTATGTCTGTGAAAACTTTCTTATGCTTAAGGATGCAGAGACCAACCTTATGACAATTATGGTGAAAAGTGCTATGGAAAAATACCAAATAGTTCTCAACCTAGCAGTTATTTCAAAGGTTGTGCCGCATACCTCTTGGAAAGATGGAGTTACTTTGGCCTACCCTTCGATTGGTCTGGAGAAGCAATCGCCATTCCTAGCTGATGAATCAAATGATTCTGAAAGGAATGATGAAAAGTTTGGATCCTTTTTCAGTCTTTTTTTTTTGTGTGTGTGTTCCTGGACCGCCTAGAATCACGATGAAGATGGACTTGCATCCTGATTCCCCATGAGGCCCTGTGACAGCGGTGGGCCTGGTCGGCGTTCCCAGGAGAGCACAGGGCTCGAGTGGCACTCCCTCCCCTTGCCCGGCTCTCTCAGTGGCCCAGCCAGCCTGAAGTTCCCCAGGGAACCAGCCGCATCTACCCTTTTGCATGGCTGATTCATATGCTCGGCGAATCTCACTGGCTCACAGGCAAATGTATTTGATCCCTCGGATCCTCTTGTGAAGTCAACTTGTACCTCAGTTATATTAGCAGAGAAAACTGAGAGTTCTGTGCAGACCCTAATTCAGGTGTAAGGTTTGCTGCTCACGCGTTTGAGCTGTGTTTCCCAAAGTGTGCTCTGTGAAAGCCTAGTTCTGTAGGAGATTAATAGGACCCAGGTGGAAATAGTATTGGGGGCTGAAACTAGTTCAGGAGACACTAGGTGAGGTGAATGTGAATTGTTGCTTTGATGCAGGACTTCTCAGTGCCTTTATGCTGCTGTGCATTGGGAATCTCCAAGGCAGGAAGGGTGATGAACTGCAGTTTCTCCAAACTGACCTTATCCTAAAGCCATTCCTCAGTGGGAGGTCTGGGGGCATTACTACTCTGCTGAACACAGTTAGGGAAATGCTGGTCTAGAATTGTAGAAACCACAGTGCTCTCAGGTCTTTGCACATGGGGCCATACCATGTAATGTCAAGAGGCTTTGGGGAGTCGGGGAGGTAAGGCCCAAGGTCTCCCCTGCAGTTGTGGGGCTCTGCTCACCCTCCTGGGCAGTGTATTCACTGTCGATGATCCTGGCCAAACCGAAGTCAGCGATTTTGCAACACAAGGTCTCAGACACCAGGATGTCGGCCGCCCATAGGTAGCGGTGGATAGAATTCATGTGCTTGATGTACGCCATCCCTTCGGTGATCTGGGCTGACATGTCGATCAGTCTCGGGAGGGACAGTCTGCCACTGTCGTCTGTCTTCAGGAAATCCAGCAGGCACCCTCTGGCCACATACTCGGTGACAATATAGATGGGCTCCTTGGGGACCATGGTGTAGAGCCAGACCAGCCTCTCATGCTACAGAGCCTTCATCAGGTTCGACTCACCCAGGAAGGCTTCCGGAGACATCCTTCCCTCATTCAAGGTCTTGATGGCCACCTTCACATTGTTTCTGTAGTAGCCCATCCAGACTTCACCAAACTGCCCTGATCCGAGTTTCCTGACCAGCCTGAGAGACTGCCGGGGGATCTCCCACTTGTCCTGGGCCCAGGGGTTATGAGGAGCAAGGCTGACGCAGGGCATGATCAGCCTCTGGCACAAACCATCCCCTTTCTTGCAGTAGTGCTGCACCAGGGCCTGGAGCGAGGGAAAGGTGACTTGGAGAGAGATGTAGCAGCCCCATTCCTCCAGGGAGCGGATCTTATAGTGCTTGAATATTTCACCCTGGGCGGTGACATCCTTCACGGACAGGGAGAAGGCACCTTTGCTGGTTTCACTCTCTCTGATGAGAAAGGAGCCGGCCTCTCACACAAAGGCGCACTTCTCATGTCTGGCGCTAGACCAACAAACCCAGGATTGACAGAGGCCCTGCACTTGCCACCCAGAAAAATGTCTCATCTCCAAAGAAGGATTCTTATGGTAACGCTTAAAAAGTGCTCCCGTTCTTGAAACAGTGGTGAAAGGATGGTGAAATAATACGGAAAACAATCCCATTTTCCAAGGCTCCGGTGCCAGCTCGGAGAAATACCAAGTTACCTGGGACTCAGTAGAGTTTTCTCTACCGAAAGGCATCATAGGCTTCAGGATGCAGAGACCAACCTTATCACTATTACAGTGAAAAACGCTATGGAAATGGCACATAATTACCAACATACTGGTGATTTCAAAAGTGTCAGGATGAAATCTGAAGCACGATCCACACTTTTCCCATCTCATCCAAATATGAACTTTCCAACACTGGAGGTAAAAAAATCAAAGGCAGGGATGACAGAAACCCCCAATTACACCCCACCCAGAAATCTCAACTACCAGGCAGGATTCTCATGCTAATACGAGAACCTAGCTCGGGTTGTGAAAACAGTGGTGAAACCACAGTGGAATAATACTTAAAAGAACACTTCCTTTGTAGTCTCTAGGTACAACTATTGGAAATGCCAAGTTTACTGGGCCTCAGCCTGCTTTCGTCTGTGAAAACTCTCGTATGCTTAAGGATGCAAAGACCACCCTTATGACGATTACGGTGAAACGTGCAACGGAAAAATGCCAAATAGTTCTCCAACTAGCGGTTCTTTCAAAAGTTGTGCCAAAAACCTCTTGGAAAGATCGAGTTACTTTGGCGTAGCCTTCGATTGGTCTGGAGAAGGAATCGCCATTCCTAGCTGATGAATCAAATGATTCTGAAAGAAACGGTGAAAAGTGCGGATCCTGTTTCAGTCGTTGGACTGAATCAGGATCCGCACTATTCACCTGTCCCACAAAGGCGCACTTCTCATGTCTGGCGCTAGTCCAACAAACCCAGGACTGACAGAGGCCCTGCACTTGCCACCGCAGAAAAGTATCTCATCTCCAAAGAAGGATTCTTACGCTAACGGTTGAAAAGGGCTCCAGTTCTTGAAACAGTGGTGAAAGGATGGTGAAATAATACTGAAAACAATCCTATCTTCCAAGGCTCCGGTGCCAGCTAAGGGAAATAGCAAGTTACCTGGGCCTCAGCAGAGGTATATCTGGGAAAAGCATCATAGGCTTCAGGATGCACAGACCGACCTCGTGAATATTACGGTGCAAAACGCTATGGAAATGGCAAATAATTACCAACATACTGGTGATTTCAAACAGTCAGGATGAAATCTGAAGCACGATCCACACATTTCCCATCTCACGCAAATACACACTTACCAGCTCTGGAGGTAGACAAATCAAAGACAGTGCTGACAGAAGCCCTGCACTTACACCCCACCCAGAAATCTCAACTACCAAGCAGGAATCTTATGCTAATACGAGAAACCTGCTTGGGTTCTGAAAACAATGGTGAACCCACACAGGAATAATACTTAAAAGAACACATTGTTTGTAGTCTCAAGGAGCAACTATTGGAAATGCCTCGTTTACTGGGCCTCAGCCTGTTTCGTCTGTGAAAACTCTCGTATGCTTAAGGATGCAGAGACAAACCTTATGACAATTATGGTGAAAACTCCTATGGAAAAATACCAAATAGTTCTCCCCCTAGCGGTTTTTCAAAAGTTGTGCCACACACCTCTTGGAAAGATCGAGGTACTTTGGCCTAGCCTTCCATTGTACTGGAGAAGGAATCGCCATTCCTAGATGATGAATCAAATGATTCTGAAAGGAACGGTGAAAAGTGCGGATCCTGTTTCAGTCTTTAGACTGAAACAGGATCCGCACTATTCACCTGTCCCACAAAGGCGCACTTCTCATGTCTGGCGCTAGTCCAACAAACCCAGGACTGACAGAGGCCCTGCACTTGGCACCCCAGAAAATTATCTCATCTCCAAAGAAGGATTCTTCCGGTAACGGTTGAAAAGGGCTCCCGTTCTTGAAACAGTGGTGAAAGGATGGTGAAATAATACTGAAAACAATCCTATCTTCCATGGCTCCGGTGCCAGCTATGGGAAATAGCAAGTTACCTGGGCCTCAGCAGAGGTTTCTCTGCAAAAAGCATCATAGGCTTCAGGATGCAGAGACCGACCTCATGACTATTATGGTGCCAAACTCCATGGAAATGGCAAATAATTACCAACACACTGGTCATTTCAAAGTGTCAGGATGAAATCTGAAGCACGATCCACACTTTTCCCATCTCACGCAACTATGCACTTAAGAAATCTGGAGGTAAACAAATCAAAGGCAGGGCTGACAGAAGCCCTGCACTTACACCCCACCCAGAAATCTCAACTACCAGGCAGGATTCTTATGCTAATGCGAGAACCCTGCTCGGGTTCTTAAAATAATGCTGAAACCACAACGGAATAATACTTAAAAGAACACTTTCTTGGTAGTCTCTAGGACCAACTATTGGAAATGCCAATTTTATTGGGCCTCAGCCTGTTTGGTCTGTGAAAACTCTCGTATGCTTAAGGATGCAGAGACAAACGTTATGACAATTACGGTGAAAAGTGCTTCGGAAAAATACCAAATAGTTCTCCACTTAGCGGTTCTTTGAAAAGTTGGGCCACACACCTCTTGGAAAGATCGAGTTACTTTGGCCTAGCCTTTGATTGGTCTGGAGAAGCAATCGCCATTCCTAGCTGATTAATCAAATGATTCTGAAAGGAACGGTGAACAGTGCGGATCCTGTTTCAGTCTTTATACTGCAACAGGATCCGCACTAATCACCTGTCCCACAAAGGCGCACTTCTCATCTCTGGCACTAGTCCAACAAACCCAGGACTGAACAGAGGCCCTGCACTTGCCACCCCAGAAAAATATCTCATCTCCAAAGAAGGATTCTTCCGCTAACGGTTGAAAAGGGCTCCCCTTCTTGAAACAGTGGAGAAAGGAGGGTGAAATAATACTGAAAACAATCCTATCATCCAAGGCTCCTGTGCCAGCTATGGGAAATAGCAAGTTACCTGGGCCTCAGCAGAGGTTTCTCTGCAAAAAGCATCATAGGCTTCAGGATGCAGAGACTGACCTCATGACTATTACGGTGCCAAACGCCATGGAAATGCAAATAATTACCAACACACTGGTCATTTCACAGTGTCAGGATGAAATCTGAAGCACGATCCACACTTTTCCCATCTCACGCAATTATGCACTTACCAACTCTGGAGGTAAACAAATCAAAGGCAGGGCTGACAGAAGCCCCGAACTTTAACCCCACCCAGAAATCTCAACTACCAGGCAGGATTCTTATGCTAACGCGAGAACCCTGCTCGGGTTCTGAAAATAATTCTGAAACCACAACGTAATAATACTTAAACGAACACATTCTTGGTAGTGTCTAGGATCAACTATTAGAAATGCCAAGATTACTGGGGTCAGCCTGTTTCGTCTGTGAAGACTCTGGTATGCTTAAGGATGCAGAGACCAACCTTATGACAATTACGGTGAAAAGTGCTTCGGAAAAATAACAAATGGTTCTCCACTTAGCGGTTCTTTCAAAAGTTGGGCCACACACCTCTTGAAAAGATCGAGTTACTTTGGCCTAGGCTTCGATAGGTCTGGAGAAGCAATCGCCATTCCTAACTGATGAATCAAATGATTCTGAAAGGAATGGTGAAAAGTGCGGATCCTGTTTCAGTCTTTAGACAGAAACAGGATCCGCACTATTCACCTGTCCCACAAAGGCACAATTCTCATGTCTGGCCCTAGTCCAACAAACCCAGGACTGACAGAGGCCCTGCACTTGCCACCCCAGAAAAATATCTCATCTCTAAAGAAGGATTCTTCCGCTAACGGTTGAAAAGGGCTCCAGTTCTTGAAACAGTGGTGAAAGGATGGTGAAATAATACTGAAAACAATCCTATCTTCCAAGGCTCCTGTGCCAGCTATGGGAAATAGCAAGTTACCTGGGCCTCAGCAGAGGTTTCTCTGCAAAAAGCGTCATAGGCTTCAGGATGCAGACACCGACCTCATGACTATTACGGTGCCAAGCGCCATGGAAATGGCAAATAATTACCAACACACTGGTCATTTCAAAGTGTCAGGATGAAATCTGAAGCACGATCCACACTTTTGCCATCTCACACAAATATGCACTTTCCAACTCTGGAGGTAAACAAATGAAAGGCAGGGCCTACAGAAGCCCCGCGCTTACACCCCACCAGGAAATCTCAACTACGAAGCAGGATTCTTATGCTAATGCGAGAACCCTGCTCGGGTTCTGAAAATAATGCTGAAACCACAATGGAATAATACTTAAAAGAACACTTTCTTGGTAGCCTCTAGGACCAACTATTGGAAATGCCAAGATTACTGGGCCTCAGCCTGTTTCGGCTGAGAAGACTCTGGTATGCTTAAGGATGCAGAGACCAACCTTATGACAATTACGGTGAAAAGTGCTTCGGAAAAATACCAAATAGTTCTCCACTTAGCGGTTCTTTCAAAAGTTGGGCCACACACCTCTTGGAAAGATCGAGTTACTTTGGCCTAGCCTTCGATTGGTCTGGAGAAGCAATCGCCATTCCTAGCTGATGAATCAAATGATTCTGAAAGGAACGGTGAAAAGTGCGGATCCTGTTTCAGTCTTCAGACTGAAACAGGATCCGCACTATTCACCTGTCCCACAAAGGCGCACTTCTCATGTCTGGCACTAGTCCAACAAACCCAGGACTGACAGAGGCCCTGCACTGGCCACCCCGGAAAAATATCTCATCTCCAAAGAAGGATTCTTCCGCTAACGGTTGAAAAGGGCTCTCGTTCTTGAAACAGTGGTGAAAGGATGGTGAAATAATACTGAAAACAATCCTATCATCCAAGGCTCCTGTGCCAGCTATGGGAAATAGCAAGTTACCTGGGCCTCAGCAGAGGTTTCTATGCAAAAAGCATCATAGGCTTCAGGATGCAGAGACTGACCTCATGACTATTACGGTGCCAAACGCCATGGAAATGCAAATAATTACCAACACACTGATCATTTCACAGTGTCAGGATGAAATCTGAAGCACGATGCACACTTTTCCCATCTCACGCAATTATGCACTTACCAACTCTGGAGGTAAACAAATCAAAGGCAGGGCTGACAGAAGCCCTGCACTTACACCCCACCCAGAAATCTCAACTACCAGGCAGGATTCTTATGCTAATGCGGGAACCCTGCTTTGGTTCTGAAAATAATGCTGAAACCACAACGGAATAATACTTAAAAGAACACTTTCTTGGTAGTCTCAAGGACCAACTATTGGAAATGCCAAGATTCCTGGGCCTCAGCCTGTTTCGTCTGTGAAGACTCTCGTATGCTTAAGGATGCAGAGACCAACCTTATGACAATTACGGTGAAAAGTGCTTCGGAAAAATCACAAATACTTGTCCACTTAGCGGTTCTTTCAAAAGTTGGGCCACACACCTCTTGGAAAGATCGAGTTACTTTGGCCTAGCCTTCGATTGGTCTGGAGAAGCAATCGCCATTCCTAACTGATGAATCAAATGATTCTGAAAGGAAAGGTGAAAAGTGCGGATCCTGTTTCAGTCTTTAGACAGAAACAGGATCCACATAATTCACCTGTCCCACAAAGGCGCACTTCTCATGCCTGGCCCTAGTCCAACAAACCCAGGACTGACAGACGCCCTGCACTTGCCACCCCAAAAAAATATCTCATCTCCAAAGAAGGATTCTTCCGCTAACGGCTGAAAAGGGCTCCCGTTCTTGAAACAGTGGTGAAAAAATGGTGAAATAATACTGAAAACAATCCTATCTTCCAAGGCTCCTGTGCCAGCGATGGGAAATAGCAAGTTACCTGGGCCTCAGCAGAGGTGTCTCTGCAAAAAGGATCATTGGCTTCAGGATGCAGAGACCGACCTCATGACTATTACGGTGCCAAACGCCATGGAATTTGAAAATAATTACCAACACACTGGTCATTTCAAAGTGTCAGGATCAAATCTGAAGCACGATCCACACTTTTCCCATCTCACGCAAATATGCACTTTCCAAATCTGGAGGTAAACAAATAAAGGCAGCGCCTACAGAAGCCCCCCACTTACACCCCACCCAGAAATCTCAACTACCAGGCAGGATTCTTATGCTAATGCGAGAACCCTGCTCGGGTTCTGAAAATAATGCTGAAACCACAACGGAATAATACTAAGAAGAACAATTTCTTGGTAGTCTCTAGGACGAACTATTGGAAATGCGAAGATTACTGGGCCTCAGCCTGTTTCGTCTGTGAAGACTCTGGTATGCCTAAGGATGCAGAGACCAACCTTATGACAATTACGGTGAAAAGTGCTACGGAAAAATACCAAATAGTTCTCCACTTAGCGGTTCTTTCAAAAGTTGGGCCACACACCTCTTGGAAACATCGAGTTACTTTGGCCTAGCCTTCGATTGGTCTGGAGAAGCAATCGCCATTCCTAGCTGATGATTCCAATTATTCTGAAAGGAACGGTGAAAAGTGCGGATCCTGTTTCAGTCTTTAGACTGAAACAGGATCCGCACTATTCACCTGTCCCACAAAGTTGCACTTCTCATGTCTGGCGCTAGTCCAACAAACCGAGGACTGACAAAGGCCCTGCATTTGCCACCCCAGAAAAATATCTCATCTCTAAAGAAGTATTCTTCCCCTAACGGTTGAAAAGGGCTCCCGTTCTTGAAACAGTGGTGAAAGGATGGTGAAATAATACTGAAAGCAATCCTATCTTCCAAGGCTCTTGTGCCAGCTATGGGAAATAGCAAGTTTCCTGGGCCTCAGCAGAGGTTTCTCTGGAAAAAGCATCATAGGCTTCAGGATGCAGAGACAGACCTCATGACAATTACGTTGCCAAACGCCATGGAAATGGCAAATAATTACCAACACACTGGTCATTTCAAAGTGCAGGATGAAATCTGAAGCACGATCCACACTTTTCCCATCTCATGCAATTATGCACTTTCCAACTCTGGAGGTGAACAAATCAAAGGCAGGGGTGACAGAAGCCCCCCACTTACACCCCACCCAGAAATCTCAACTACCAGGCAGGATTCTTATGCTAATGCGAGAACCCTGCTCGGGTTCTGAAAATAATGCTGAAACCACAACGGAATAATACTAAGAAGAACACTTTCTTGGTAGTCTCTAGGACGAACTATTGGAAATGCGAAGATTACTGGGCCACAGCCTGTTTCGTCTGTGAAAACTCTGGTATGCCTAAGGATGCAGAGACCAACCTTATGACAATTACGGTGAAAAGTGCTTCGGAAAAATACCAAATAGTTCTCCACTTAGCGGTTCTTTCAAAAGTTGGGCCACACACCTCTTGGAAACATCGAGTTACTTTGGCCTAGCCTTCGATTGGTCTGGAGAAGCAATCGCCATTCCTAGCTGATGATTCAAATTATTCTGAAAGGAACGGTGAAAAGTGCGGATTCTGTTTCAGTCTTTAGACTGAAACAGGATCCGCACTATTCACCTGTCCCACAAAGTTGCACTTCTCATGTCTGGCACTAGTCCAACAAACCGAGGACTGACAAAGGCCCTGCATTTGCCACCCCAGAAAAATATCTCATCTCTAAAGAAGTATTCTTCCCCTAATGGTTGAAAAGGGCTCCCGTTCTTGAAACAGTGGTGAAAGGATGGTGAAATAATACTGAAAGCAATCCTATCTTCCAAGGCTCTTGTGCCAGCTATGGGAAATAGCAAGTTTCCTGGGCCTCAGCAGAGGTTTCTCTGGAAAAAGCATCATTGGCTTCAGGATGCAGAGACAGACCTCATGACAATTACGTTGCCAAACGCCATGGAAATGGCAAATAATTACCAACACACTGGTCATTTCAAAGTGCAGGATGAAATCTGAAGCACGATCCACACTTTTCCCATCTCATGCAATTATGCACTTTCCAACTCTGGAGGTAAACAAATCAAAGGCAGGGGTGACAGAAGCCCCGCACTTACACCCCACCCAGAAATCTCAACTACCAGGCAGGATTCTTATGCTAACGCGAGAACCCTGCTCGGGTTCTGAAAATAATGCTGAAACCACAACGTAATAATACTTAAAAGAACACATTCTTGGTAGTGTCTGGGATCAACTATTAGAAATGCCAAGATTACTGGGGTCAGCCAGTTTCGTCTGTGAAGACTCTGGTATGCTTAAGAATGAAGAGACCAACGTTATGACAATTACGGTGAAAAGTGCTTCGGAAAAATACCAAATAGTTCTCCACTTAGCGTTTCTTTCAAAAGTTGGGCCACACACCTCTTAGAAAGATCGAGTTACTTTGGCCTAGCCTTCGATTGGTCTGGAGATGCAATCGCCATTCCTAGCTGATGAATCAAATGATTCTGAAAGGAACGGTGAAAAGTGCGGATCCTGTTTCAGTCATTAGACAGAAACAGATCCGCACTATTCACCTGTCCCACAAAGGCGCACTTCTCATGTCTGGCGCTAGTCCAACAAACCCAGGACTGACAGAGGCCCTGCACTTGCCACCCCAGAAAAATATCTCATCTCCAAAGAAGGATTCTTCCGCTAATGGTTGAAAAGGGCTCCCGTTCTTGAAACAGTGGTGAAAGGATGGTGAAATATTACTGAAAACAATCCTATCTTCCAAGGATCCTGTGCCAGCTATGGGAAATAGCAAGTTACCTGGGCCTCAGCAGAGGTTTCTCTGCAAAAAGCGTCATAGGCTTCAGAGTGCAGACACCGACCTCATGAGTATTACGGTGCCAAACGCCATGGAAATGGCAAATAATTACCAACACACTGGTCATTTCAAAGTGTCAGGATGAAATCTGAAGCACGATCCACACTTTTCCCATATCACGCAAATATGCACTCTCCAACTCTAGAGGTAAACAAATCAAAGGCAGGGCCTACAGAGGACCCGCGCTTACACTCCACCCAGAAATCTCAACTACCAGGCAGGATTCTTATGCTAATGCGAGAACCCTGCTTGGGTTCTGAAAATAATGGTGAAACCACAATGGAATAATACTTAAAAGAACACTTCATTGCTAGTCTCTAGGACCAACTATTGGAAATGCCAAGATTACTGGGCCTCAGCCTGTTTCGTCTGTGAAGACTCTGGTATGCTTAAGGACGCAGAGACCATCCTTATGACAATTACGGTGAAAATTGCCTGGGAAAAATACCAAATAGTTCTCCAAGTAGCGGTTCTTTCAAAAGTTGGGCCACACACCTCTTGGAAAGATCGAGTTACTTTGGCCTAGCCTTCGATTGGTCTGGGGAAGCAATCGCCATTCCTAGCTGATGAATCAAATTATTCTTAAAGGAACGGTGAAAAGTGCGGACCCTGTTTGAGGCTTTAGACTGAAACAGGATCCGCACTATTCACCTGTACCACAAAGGCGCACTTCTCATGTCTGGCGCTAGTCCAACAAACCCAGGACTGACAGAGGCCCTGCACCTGGCACCCCAGAAAATTATCTCATCTCCAAAGAAGGATTCTTCTGCTAACGGTTGAAAAGGGCTCCCGTTCTTGAAACAGTGGTGAAAGGATGGTGAAATAATACTGAAAACAATCCTATCTTCCATGGCTCCGGTGCCAGCTATGGGAAATAGCAAGTTACCTGGGCCTCAGCAGAGGTTTCTCTGCAAAAAGCATCATAGGCTTCAGGATGCAGAGACCGAACTCATGACTATTACGGTGCCAAACGCCATGGAAATGGCAAATAATTACCAACACACTGGTCATTTCAAAGTGTCAGGATGAAATCTGAAGCACGATCCACACTTTTCCCATCTAACGCAACTATGCACTTAAGAAATCTGGAGGTAAACAAATCAAAGGCAGGACTGACAGAAGCCCCGCACTTACACCCCACCCGGAAATCTCAACTACCAGGCAGGATTCTTATGCTAATGCGAGAACCCTGCTCGGGTTCTGAAAATAATGCTGAAAGCACAACGGAATAATACTTAAAAGAACACTTTCTTGGTAGTCTCTAGGACCAACTATTGGAAATGCCAATTTTATTGGGCCTCAGCCTGTTTGGTCTGTGAAAACTCTCGTATGCTTAAGGATGCAGAGACCAACGTTATGACAATTACCGTGAGAAGGGCTTCGGAAAAATACCAAATAGTTCTCCACTTAGCGGTTCTTGGAAAAGTTGGGCCACACACCTCTCGGAAAGATCGAGTTACTTTGGCCTAGCCTTCGATTGGTCTGGAGAAGCAATCGCCATTCCTAGCTGATTAATCAAATGATTCTGAAAGGAACGGTGAAAAGTGCGGATCCTGTTTCAGTCTTTAGACTGAAACAGGATCCGCACTAATCACCAGTCCCACAAAGGCGCACTTCTCATCTCTGGGGCTAGTCCAACAAACCCAGGACTGACAGAGGCCCTGCACTTGCCACCCCAGAAAAATATCTCATCTCCAAAGAAGGATTCTTCCGCTAACGGTTGAAAAGGGCTCCCGTTCTTGAAACAGTGGTGAAAGGATGGTGAAATAATACTGAAAACAATCCTATCTTCCAAGGCTCCTGTGCCAGCTATGGGAAATAGCAAGTTACCTGGGCCTCAGCAGAGGTTTCTCTGCAAAAAGCATCATAGGCTTCAGGATGCAGAGACCGACCTCATGACTATTACGGTGCCAAGCGCCATGGAAATGGCAAATAATTACCAACACACTGGTCATTTCAAAGTGTCAGGATGAAATCTGAAGCACGATGCACTCTTTTCCCATCTCACGCAATTATGCACTTACCAACTCTGGAGGTAAACAAATCAAAGCAGGGCTGACAGAAGCCCCGCACTTACACCCCACCCAGTAATCTCAACTACTAGGCAGGATTTTTATGCTAATGCGAGAACCCTGCTCGGGTTCTGAAAATAATGCTGAAACCACAACGGAATAATACTTAAAAGAACACTTTCTTGGTAGTCTCTAGGACCAACTATTGGAAATGCCAAGATTACTGGGCCTCAGCCTGTTTCGACTGTGAAGACTCTCATATGCCTAAGGATGCAGAGACCAACCTTATGACAATTACGGTGAAAAGTGCTTCGGAAAAATAACAAATAGTTCTCCACTTAGCGGTTCTTTCCCAAGTTGCGCCACACACCTCTTGGAAATATCGAGTTACTTTGGCCTAGCCTTCGATTGGTCAGGAGAAGCAATCGCCATTCCTAGCTGATGAATCAAATGATTCTGAAAGGAACGGTGAAAAGTGCGGATCCTATTTCAGTCTTTAGACTGAAACAGGATCCACACTATTCACCTGTCCCACAAAGGCGCACTTCTCATGTCTGGCGCTAGTCCAACAAACCCAGGACTGACAGAGGCCCTGCACTTGCCACCCCAGAAGAATATCTCATCTCCAAAGAAGGATTCTTACGCTAACGGTTGAAAAGGGCTCCCGTCCTTGAAACAGTGGAGAAATGATGGTGAAATAATACTGAAAACAATCCTGTCTTCCAAGGCTCTTGTGCCAGCTATGGGAAATAGCAAGTTTCCTGGGCCTCAGCAGAGGTTTCTCTGGAAAAAGCATCATAGGCTTCAGGATGCAGAGACAGACCTCATGACCATTACGTTGCCAAACGCCATGGAAATGGCAAATAATTACCAACACACTGGTCGTTTCAAAGTGCAGGATGAAATCTGAAGCACGATCCACACTTTTTCCATCTCATGCAATTATGCACTTTCCAACTCTGGAGGTAAACAAATCAAAGGCAGGGGTGACAGAAGCCCTGCACTTACACCCCACCCAGAAATCTCAACTACCAGGCAGGATTCTTATGCTAACGCGAGAACCCTGCTCCGGTACTGAAAATAATGCTGAAACCACAACGTAATAATACTTCAAAGAACACATTCTTGGTAGTGTCTAGGATCAACTATTAGAAATGCCAAGATTACGGGGGAAAGCCTGTTTCGTCTGTGAAGACTCTGGTATGCTTAAGAATGCAGAGACCAACCTTATGACAATTACGGTGAAAAGTGCTTCGGAAAAATAACAAATAGTTCTCCACTTAGCGGTTCTTTGAAAAGTTGGGCCACACACCTCTTGGAAAGATCGAGTTACTTTCGCCTAGCCTTCGATTGGTCAAGAGAAGCAATCGCCATTCCTAGCTGATGATTTAAATTATTCTGAAAGGAACGGTGAATAGTGCGGATCCTTTTTCAGTCTTTAGAATGAAACAGGATCCGCACTATTCACCTGTCCCACAAAGGTGCACTTCTCATGTCTGGCGCTAGTCCAACAAACCCAGGACTGACAGAGGCCCTGCACTTGCCACCCCAGAAAAATATCTCATCTCCAAAGAAGGATTCTTCCGCTAATGGCTGAAAAGTGCTCCCGTTCTTGAAACAGTGGTGAAAAAAATGGTGAAATAATACTGAAAACAATCCTATCTTCCAAGGCGCCTGTGCCAGCTATGGGAAATAGCAAGTTACCTGGGCCTCAGCAGAGGTTTCTCTGCAAAAAGCTTCATAGGCTTCAGGATGCAGAGACCGACCTCATGACTATTGCGGTGCCAAACGCCATGGAAATGGCAAATAATTACCAACACACTGGTCATTTCAAAGTGTCAGGATGAAATCTGAAGCACGATCCACACTTTTCCCATCTCACGCAATTATGCACTTACCAACTCTAGAGGTAAACAAATCAAAGGCAGGACTGACAGAAGCCCCGCACTTACACCCCACTCAGAAATCGCAACCACCAGGCAGGATTTTTATGCTAATGCGAGAACCCTGCTAGGGTTCTGAAAATAATGCTGAAACCACAACGGAATAATACTTAAAAGAACACTTTCTTGGTAGTCTCTAGGACCAACTATTGGAAAAGCCAAGATGACTGGGCCTCAGCCTGTTTCGTCTGTGAAGACTCTCGTATGCTTAAGGATGCAGAGACCAACCTTATGACAATTACGGTGAAAAGTGCTTCGGAAAAATAACAAATAGTTCTCCACTTAGCGGTTCTTTCAAAAGTTGGGCCACACACCTCTTGGAAAGATCGAGTTACTTTGGCCTAGCATTCGATTGGTCTGGAGAAGCAATCGCCATTCCTAGCTGATGATTCAAATGATTCTGAAAGGAACGGTGAAAAGTGCGGATCCTGTTTCAGTCTTTAGACTGAAACAGGATCCGCACTATTCACCTGTCCCACAAAGTTGCACTTCTCATGTCTGGCGCTAGTCCAACAAACCCAGGACAGACAGAGGCCCTGCACTTGCCACCCCAGAAAAATATCTCATCTCCAAAGAAGGATTCTTCCGCTAATGGCTGAAAAGTGCTCCCGTTCTTGAAACAGTGGTGAAAAAAATGGTGAAATAATACTGAAAACAATCCTATCTTCCAAGGCTCCTGTGCCAGCTATGGGAAATAGCAAGTTACCTGGGCCTCAGCAGAGGTTTCTCTGCAAAAAGCATCATAGGCTTCAGGATGCAGAGACCGAACTCATGACTATTACGGTGCCAAACGCCATGGAAATGGCAAATAATTACCAACACACTGGTCATTTCAAAGTGTCAGGAAGAAATCTGAAGCACGATCCACACTTTTCCCATCTCACGCAAATATGCACTTTCCAATTCTGGAGGTAAACAAATCAAAGGCAGGGCCTACAGAAGCCCCCCACTTACACCCCACCCAGAAATCTCAACTACTAGGCAGGATTCTTATGCTAATGCGAGAACCCTGCTCGGGTTCTGAAAATAATGCTGAAACCACAACGGAATAATACTAAGAAGAACACTTTCTTCATAGTCTCTAGGACCAACTCTTGGAAATGCGAAGATTACTGGGCCTCAGCCTGTTTCGTCTGTGAAGACTCTGGTATGCCTAAGGATGCAGAGACCAACCTTATGACAATTACGGTGAAAAGTGCTTTGGAAAAATACCAAATAGTTCTCCACTTAGCGGTTCTTTCAAAAGTTGGGCCACACACCTCTTGGAAAGATCGAGTTACTTTGGCCTAGCCTTCGATTGGTCTGGAGAAGCAATCGCCATTCCTAGCTGATGAATCAAATGATTCTGAAAGGAACGGTGAAAAGTGCGGATCCTGTTTCAGTCTTTAGACAGAAACAGGATCCACACTATTCACCTGTCCCACAAAGTTGTACTTCTCATGTCTGGCGCTAGTCCAACAAACCGAGGACTGACAAAGGCCCTGCATTTGCCACCCCAGAAAAATATCTCATCTCTAAAGAAGTATTCTTCCCCTAACGGTTGAAAAGGGCTCCCGTTCTTGAAACAGTGGTGAAAGGATGGTGAAATAATACTGAAAGCAATCCTATCTTCCAAGGCTCCTGTGCCAGCTATGGGAAATAGCAAGTTACCTGGGCCTCAGCAGAGGTTTCTCTGCAAAAAGCATCATAGGCTTCAGGATGCAGAGACCGACCTCATGAATGTTACGGTGTAAAACGCTATGGAAATGGCCAATAAGTACCAACATACTGGTGATCTCAAAAGGGTCAGGATGAAATCTGAAGCACGATCCACACTTTTCCCATCTCACGCAAATATGCACTTTCCAACTCTGGAGGAAAACAAATCAAAGGCAGGGCTGACAGAAGCCCCGTACTTACACCCCACCCAGAAATCTGAACTACCAGGCAGGATTCTTATGCTAATGCGAGAACCCTGCTCGGGTTCTGAAAATAATGCTGAAACCACAACGGAATAATACTTAAAAGAACACTTTCTTCGTAGTCTCTAGGACCAACTATTGGAAATGCCAACATTACTGGGCCTCAGACTGTTTCGTCTGTGAAGACTCTCGTATGCTTAAGGATGCAGAGACCAACCTTATGACAATTACGGTGAGAAGTGCTTTGGAAAAATACCAAATAGTTCTCCACTTAGAGGTTCTTTCACAAGTTGGGCCACACACCTCTTGGAAAGATCGAGTTACTTTGGCCTAGCCTTCGATGGCTCTGGAGAAGCAATCGCCATTCCTAGCTGATGAATCAAATGATTCTGAAAGGAACGGTTAAAAGTGCGGATCCTGTTTCAGTCTTTAGACTGAAACAGGATCCGCACTATTCAACTGTCCCACAAAGTTGCACTTCTCATGTCTGGCGCTAGTCCAACAAACCCAGGTCTGACAGAGGCCCTGCATTTGCCACCCCAGAAAAATATCTCATCTCTAAAGAAGTAATCTTCCCCTAACGGTTGAAAAGGGGTCCCGTTCTTGAAACAGTGGTGAAAGGATGGTGAAATAATACTGAAAGCAATCCTATCTTCCAAGGCTCATGTGCCATCTCGGGGAAATAGCAAGTTACCTGGGCCTCAGCAGAGGTTTCTCTGCGAAAAGCATCCTAGGCTTCAGGATGCAGAGACCGACCTCATGACTGTTACGGTGCAAAACGCTATGGAAATGGCCAATAATTACCAACATACTGGTGATCTCAAAAGGGTCAGGATGAAATCTGAAGCACGATCCACACTTTTCCCATCTCACGCAAATATGCACTTACCAACTCTGCAGGTAAGCAAACCAAAGCCAGGGCTGACAGAAGCCCCGCACTTACACCCCACCCAGAAATCTCAACTACCAGGCAGGATTCTGACGCTAATGCGAGAAACCTGCTCGGGTTCTGAACATCATGGCGAAACCACAGTGGAATAATAGCGAAAAGAACACTTTCTTTGCAGTCTCTAGCACCAACTATTGGAAATGCCAAGTTTACTGGGCCTCGGCCTGCTTTCCTCTGTGAAAACTCCCCTGTGCTTAAGGATGCAGAGACCAACCTTAGGACAGTTACGGGGAAAAGTGCTACGGAAAAATACCAAATAGTTCTCCACCTAGCGGTTCTTTCCAAAGTTGCGCCACACACCTCTCGGAAAGATCGAGTGACTGCGGCCTAGCCTTCCATTGGTCTGGAGAATGAATCGCCGTCCCTAGCTGATGAATGAAATGATTCTGAAAGGAACGGTGAAAAGTGCGGATCCTGTTTCAGTCTTTAGACTGAAACAGGATCCGCACTATTCACCTCGAACACAAAGGCGCACTTCTCATGTCTGGCGCTTGTCCCACAAACCCAGGACGGACAGAGGCCCTGCACTTGCCACCCCAGAAAAATATCTCAACTCCAAGGAAGGGTCCTTACGCTAACGGTTGAAAAGGGCTCCCGTTCTTGAAACGGTGGTGAAAGGACGGTGAAAGAATACTGAAAACAATCCTATCTTCCAAGGCTCCGGTGCCCGGTATGGGAAATACCAAGTTACCTGGGCCTCAGCAGAGGTTTCTCTGCGAAAAGCATCCTAGGCTTCAGGATGCAGAGACCGACCTCATGACTGTTACGGTGCAAAACGCTATGGAAATGGCCAATAATTACCAACATACTGGTGATCTCAAAAGGGTCAGGATGAAATCTGAAGCACGATCCACACTTTTCCCATCTCACGCAAATATGCACTTACCAACTCTGCAGGTAAGCAAACCAAAGGCAGGGCTGACAGAAGCCACGCACTTACACCCCACCCAGAAATCTCAACTACCAGGCAGGATTCGGACGCTAATGCGAGAAACCTGCTAGGGTTCTGAACATCATGGGGAAACCACAGTGGAATAATACCGAAAAGAACACTTTCTTTGCAGTCTCTAGCACCAACTATTGGAAATGCCAAGTTTACTGGGCCTCGGCCTGCTTTCCTCTGTGAAAACTCCCCTATGCTTAAGGATGCAGAGACCAACCTTAGGACAGTTACGGGGAAAAGTGCTACCGAAAAATACCAAACAGTTCTCCACCTAGCGGTCTTTCCAAAGTTGCGCCACACACCTCTCGGAAAGATCCAGTGACTGCGGCCTAGCCTTCCATTGTTCTGGAGAAGGAATCGCCGTTCCTAGCTGATGAATCAAATGATTCTGAAAGGAACGGTGAAAAGTGCGGCTCCTGTTTCAGTCTTTAGACTGAAACAGGATCCGCACTATTCACCTCGAACACAAAGGCGCACTTCTCGTGTCTGGCGCGAGTCCCACAAACCCAGGACGGACAGAGGCCCTGCACTTGCCACCCCAGAAAAATATCTCATCTCCAAGGAAGGGTCCTTACGCTAACGGTTGAAAAGGGCTCCCGTTCTTGAAACGGTGGTGAAAGGACGGTGAAAGAATACTGAAAACAATCCTATCGTCCAAGGCTCCGGTGCCAGGTACGGGAAATACCAAGTTACCTGAGCCTCAGCAGAGGTTTCTCTGCGAAAAGCATCCTAGGCTTCAGGATGCAGAGACCGACCTCATGACTGTTACGGTGCAAAACGCTATGGAAATGGCCAATAATTACCAACATACTGGTGATCTCAAAAGGGTCAGGATGAAATCTGAAGCACGATCCACACTTTTCCCATCTCACGCAAATATGCACTTACCAACTCTGCAGGTAAGCAAACCAAAGGCAGGGCTGACAGAAGCCCCGCAATTACACCCCACCCAGAAATCTCAACTACCAGGCAGGATTCTGACGCTAATGCGAGAAACCTGCTCGGGTTCTGAACATCATGGCGAAACCACAGTGGAATAATAGCGAAAAGAACACTTTCTTTGCAGTCTCTAGCACCAACTATTGGAAATGCCAAGTTTACTGGGCCTCGGCCAGCTTTCCTCTGTGAAAACTCCCCTGTGCTTAAGGATGCAGAGACCGACCTTAGGACAGTTACGGGGAAAAGTGCTACGGAAAAATACCAAATAGTTCTCCACCTAGCGGTTCTTTCCAAAGTTGCGCCACACACCTCTCGGAAAGATCGAGTGACTGCGGCCTAGCCTTCCATTGGTCTGGAGAATGAATCGCCGTCCCTAGCTGATGAATGAAATGATTCTGAAAGGAACGGTGAAAAGTGCGGATCCTGTTTCAGTCTTTAGACTGAAACAGGATCCGCACTATTCACCTCTAACACAAAGGCGCACTTCTCATGTCTGGCGCTTGTCCCACAAACCCAGGACGGACAGAGGCCCTGCACTTGCCACCCCAGAAAAATATCTCATCTCCAAGGAAGGGTCCTTACGCTAACGGTTGAAAAGGGCTCCCGTTCTTGAAACGGTGGTGAAAGGACGGTGAAAGAATACTGAAAACAATCCTATCTTCCAAGGCTCCGGTGCCAGGTATGGGAAATACCAAGTTACCTGGGCCTCAGCAGAGGTTTCTCTGCGAAAAGCATCCTAGGCTTCAGGATGCAGAGACCGACCTCATGACTGTTACGGTGCAAAACGCTATGGAAATGGCCAATAATTACCAACATACTGGTGATCTCAAAAGGGTCAGGATGAAATCTGAAGCACGATCCACACTTTTCCCATCTCACGCATATATGCACTTACCAACTCTGCAGGTAAGCAAACCAAAGGCAGGGCTGACACAAGCCACGCACTTACACCCCACCCAGAAATCTCAACTACCAGGCAGGATTCGGACGCTAATGCGAGAAACCTGCTAGGGTTCTGAACATCATGGCGAAACCACAGTGGAATAATACCGAAAAGAACACTTTCTTTGCAGTCTCTACAACCAACTATTGGAAATGCCAAGTTTACTGGGCCTCGGCCTGCTTTCCTCTGTGAAAACTCCCCTATGCTTAAGGATGTAGAGACCAACCTTAGGACAGTTACAGGGAAAAGTGCTACGGAAAAATACCAAAGAGTTCTCCACCTAGCGGTTCTTTCCAAAGTTGCGCCACACACCTCTCGGAAAGATCGAGTGACTGCGGCCTAGCCTTCCATTGGTCTGGAGAAGGAATCGCCGTTCCTTGCTGATGAATCAAATGATTCTGAAAGGAACGGTGAAAAGTGCGGATCCTGTTTCAGTCTTTAGACTGAAACAGGATCCGCACTATTCACCTCTCCCACAAAGGCGCACTTCTCGTGTCTGGCGCGAGTCCCACAAACCCAGGACGGACAGAGGCCCTGCACTTGCCACCCCTAAAAATATCTCATCTACAAGGAAGGGTCCTTACGCTAACGGTTGAAAAAGGCTCCCGTTCTTGAAACGGTGGTGAAAGGACGGTGAAAGAATACTGAAAACAATCCTAACTTCCAAGGCTCCGGTGCCAGGTATGGGAAATACCAAGTTACCTGGGCCTCAGCAGAGGTTTCTCTGCGAAAAGGATCCTAGGCTTCAGGACGCAGAGACCGAACTCATGACTGTTACGGTGCAAAACGCTATGGAAATGGCCAATAATTACCAACATACTGGTGATCTCAAAAGGGTCAGGATGAAATCTGAAGCACGATCCACACTTTTCCCATCTCACGCAAATATGCACTTACCAACTCTGCAGGTAAGCAAACCAAAGGCAGGGCTGACAGAAGCCCCGCTCTTACACCCCACCCAGAAATCTCAACTACCAGGCAGGATTCTGACGCTAATGCCAGAAACCTGCTCGGGTTCTGAACATCATGGCGAAACCACAGTGGAATAATACCAAAAAGAACACTTTCTTTGCAGTCTCTAGCACCAACTATTGGAACAGCCAAGTTTACTGGGCCTCGTCCTGCTTTCCTCTGTGAAAACTCCCCTGTGCTTAAGGATGCAGAGACCAACCTTAGGACAGTTGCGGGGAAAAGTGCTA
This sequence comes from Lemur catta, assembly GCF_020740605.2. Lineage (NCBI taxonomy): Eukaryota > Metazoa > Chordata > Mammalia > Primates > Lemuridae > Lemur > Lemur catta. The sequence continues at coordinate 489,675 of NW_025423737.1, forward strand.
CGGAAAAATACCAAATAGTTCTCCACCTACCGGTTCTTTCAAAGTAGCGCCACACACCTCTCGGAAAGATCGAGTGACTGCGGCCTAGCCTTCCATTGGTCTGGAGAAGGAATCGCCGTTCCTAGCTGATGAATCAAATGATTCTGAAAGGAACGGTGAAAAGTGCGGAACCTGTTTCAGTCTTTAGACTGAAACAGGATCCGCACTATTCACCTCTCCCACAAAGGCGCACTTCTCGTGTCTGGCGCGAGTCCCACAAACCGAGGACGGACAGAGGCCCTGCACTTGCCACCCCAGAAAAATATCTCATCTCCAAGGAAGGGTCCTTACGCTAACGGTTGAAAAGGGCTCCCGTTCTTGAAACGGTGGTGAAAGGACGGTGAAAGAATGCTGAAAACAATCCTATCTTCCAAGGCTCCGGTGCCAGGTATGGGAAATACCAAGTTACCTGGGCCTCAGCAGAGGTTTCTCTGCGGAAAGCATCCTAGGCTTCAGGATGCAGAGACCGACCTCATGACTGTTACGGTGCAAAACGCTATGGAAATGGCCAATATTACCAACATACTGGTGATCTCAAAAGGGTCAGGATGAAATCTGAAGCACGATCCACACTTTTCCCATCTCACGCAAATATGCACTTACCAACTCTGCAGGTAAGCAAACCAAAGGCAGGGCTGAAAGAAGCCCCGCACTTACACCCCACCCAGAAATCTCAACTACCAGGCAGGATTCTGACGCTAATGCGAGAAACCTCCTCGGGTTCTGAACATCATGGCAAAACCACAGTGGAATAATACCGAAAAGAACACTTTCTTTGCAGTCTCTAGCACCAACTATTGGAAATGCCAAGTTTACTGGGCCTCGGTCTGCTTTCCTCTGTGAAAACTCCCCTATGCTTAAGGATGCAGAGACCAACCTTAGGACAGTTACGGGGAAAAGTGCTACGGAAAATTACCAAATAGTTCTCCACCTAGCGGTTCTTTCCAAAGTTGCGCCACACACCTCTCGGAAAGATCGAGTGACTGCGGCCTAGCCTTCCATTGGTCTGGAGAAGGCATCGCCGTTCCTAGCTGATGAATCAAATGATTCTGAAAGGAACGGTGAAAAGTGCGGATCCTGTTTCAGTCTTTAGACTGAAACAGGATCCGCACTATTCACCTCTCCCACAAAGGCGCACTTCTCGTGTCTGGCGCGAGTCCCACAAACCCAGGACGGACAGAGGCCCTGTACTTGCCACCCCAGAAAAATATCTCATCTCCAAGGAAGGGTCCTTACGCTAACGGTTGAAAAGGGCTCCCGTTCTTGAAACGGTGGTGAAAGGACGGTGAAAGAATGCTGAAAAAAATCCTATCTTCCAAGGCTCCGGTGCCAGGTATGGGAAATACCAAGTTACCTGGGCCTCAGCGGAGGTTTCTCTGCGAAAAGCATCCTAGGCTTCAGGATGCAGAGACCGACCTCATGCCTGTTACGCTGCAAAACGCCATGGAAATGGCCAATAATTACCAACATACTGGTGATCTCAAAAGGGTCAGGATGAAATCTGAAGCACGATCCACACTTTTCAAATCTCACGCAAAAATGCACTTAACAACTCTGCAGGTAAGCAAACCAAAGGCAGGGCTGACAGAAGCCCCGCACTTACACCCCACCCAGAAATCTCAACTACCAGGCAGGATTCTGACGCTAATGCGAGAATCCTGCTCGAGTTCTGAACCTCATGGCGAAACCACAGTGGAATAATACCGAAAAGAACACTTTCTTTGCAGTCTCTAGCACCAACTATTGGAAATGCCAAGTTTACTGGGCCTCGGCCTGCTTTCCTCTGTGAAAACTCCCCTGTGCTTAAGGATGCAGAGACCAACCTTAGGACAGTTACGGGGAAAAGTGCTACGGAAAAATACCAAATAGTTCTCCACCTAGCGGTTCTTTCCAAAGTTGCCCCACACACCTCTCGGAAAGATCGAGTGACTGCGGCCTAGCCTTCCATTGGTCTGGAGAAGGAATCGCCGTTCCTAGCTGATGAATCAAATGATTCTGAAAGGAATGGTGAAAAGTGCGGATCCTGTTTCAGTCTTTAGACTGAAACAGGATCCGCACTATTCACCTCTCCCACAAAGGCGCACTTTTCGTGTCTGGCGCGAGTCCCACAAACCCAGGACGGACAGAGGCCCTGCACTTGCCACCCCAGAAAAATATCTCATGTCCAAGGAAGGGTCCTTACGCTAACGGTTGAAAAGGGCTCCCGTTCTTGAAACGGTGGTGAAAGGACGGTGAAAGAATACTCAAAACAATCCTATCTTCCAAGGCTCTGGTGCCAGGTATGGGAAATACCAAGTTACCTGGGCCTCAGCAGAGGTTTCTCTGGGAAAAGCATCCTAGGCTTCAGGACGCAGAGACCGACCTCATGACTGTTACGGTGCAAAACGCTATGGAAATGGCCAATAATTACCAACATACTGGTGATCTCAAAAGGGTCAGGATGAAATCTGAAGCACGATCCACACTTTTCCCATCTCACGCAAATATGCACTTACCAACTCTGCAGGTAAGCAAACCAAAGGCAGGGCTGACAGAAGCCTCGCACTTACACCCCACCCAGAAATCTCAACTACCAGCCAGGATTCTGACGCTAATGCGAGAAACCTGCTCGGGTTCTGAACATCAAGGCGAAACCACAGTGGAATAATACCGAAAAGAACACTTTCTTTGCAGTCTCTAGCACCAACTATTGGAAATGCCCAGTTTACTGGGCCTCGGCCTGCTTTCCTCTGTGAAAACTCCCCTATGCTTAAGGATGCAGAGACCAACCTTAGGACAGTTACGTGGAAAAGTGCTACGGAAATATACCAAATAGTTCTCCACCTAGCGGTTCTTTCCAAAGTTGCGCCACACACCTCTCGGAAAGATCGAGTGACTGCGGCCTAGCCTTCCACTGGTCTGGAGAAGGAATCGCCGTTCCTAGCTGATGAATCAAATGATTCTGAAAGGAACGGTGAAAAGTGCGGATCCTGTTTCAGTCTTTAGACTGAAACAGGATCCGCACTATTCACCTCTCCCACAAAGGCGCACTTCTCGTGTCTGGCGCGAGTCCCACAAACCCAGGACGGACAGAGGCCCTGCACTTGCCACCCCAGAAAAATATCTCCTCTCCACGGAAGAGTCCTTACGCTAATGGTTGAAAAGGGCTCCCGTTCTTGAAACGGTGGTGAAAGGACGGTGAAAGAATACTGAAAACAATCCTATCTTCCAAGGTTCCGGTGCCAGGTATGGGAAATACCAAGTTACCTGGGCCTCAGCAGAGGTTTCTCTGTGAAAAGCATCCTAGGCTTCAGGATGCAGAGACCGACCTCATGCCTGTTACGGTGCAAAACGCCATGGATATGGCCAATAATTACCAACATACTGGTGATCTCAAAAGGGTCAGGATGAAATCTGAAGCACGATCCACACTTTTCCCATCTCACGCAAATATGCACTTACCAACTCTGCAGGTAAGCAAACCAAAGCCGGGGCTGACAGAAGCCCCGCACTTACACCCCACCTAGAAATCTCAACTACCAGGCAGAATTCTGACGCTAATGCGAGAAACCTGCTCGGGTTCTGAACATCATGGCGAAACCACAGTGGAATAATACCGAAAAGAACACTTTCTTTGCAGTCTCTAGCACCAACTATTGGAAATGCCAAGTTTACTGGGCCTCGGCCTGCTTTCCTCTGTGAAAACTCCCCTATGCTTAAGGATGCAGAGACCAACCTTAGGACACTTACGGGGAAAAGTGCTACGGAAAAATACCAAATAGTTCTCCACCTAGCGGTTCTTTCCAAAGTTGCGCCACACACCTCTCGGAAAGATCGAGTGACTGCGGCCTAGCCTTCCACGGGTCTGGAGAAGGAATCGCCGTTCCTAGCTGATGAATCAAATGATTCTGAAAGGAACGGTGAAAAGTGCGGATCCTGTTTCAGTCTTTAGACTGAAACAGGATCCGCACTATTCACCTCTCCCACAAAGGCGCACTTCTCGTGTCTGGCGCGAGTCCCACAAACCCAGGACGGACAGAGGCCCTGCACTTGCCACCCCAGAAAAATATCTCATCTCCAAGGAAGGGTCCTTACGCTAACGGTTGCTCCCGTTCTTGAAACGGTGGTGAAAGGACGGTGAAAGAATACTGAAAACAATCCTATCTTCCACGGCTCCGGTGCCAGGTATGGGAAATACCAAGTTACCTGGGCCTCAGCAGAGGTTTCTCTGCGAAAAGCATCCTAGGCTTCAGGATGCAGAGACCGACCTCTTGAATGTTATGGTGCAAAACGCTATGGAAATGGCCAATAATTACCAACATACTGGTGATCTCAAAAGGGTCAGGATGAAATCTGAAGCACGATCCACACTTTTCCCATCTCACGCAAATATGCACTTACCAACTCTGCAGGTAATCAAACCAAAGGCAGTGCTGACAGAAGCCCCGCACTTACACCCCACCCAGAAATCTCAACTACCAGGCAGGATTCTGACGCTAATGCAAGAAACCTGCCCGGGTTCTGAACATCAAGGCGAAACCACAGTGGAATAATACCGAAAAGAACACTTACTTTGCAGTCTCTAGCACCAACTATTGGAAATGCCCAGATTACTGGGCCTCGGCCTGCTTTCCTCTGTGAAAACTCCCCTATGCTTAAGGATGCAGAGACCAACCTTAGGACACTTACGGGGAAAAGTGCTACGGAAAAATACCAAATAGTTCTCCACCTAGCGGTTCTTTCCAAAGTTGCCCCACACAACTCTCGGAAAGATCGAGTGACTGCGGCCTAGCCTTCGATTGTTCTGGAGAAGGAATCGCCGTTCCTAGCTGATGAATCAAATGATTCTGAAAGGAACGGTGAAAAGTGCGGATCCTGTTTCAGTCTTTAGACTGAAACAGGATCCGCACTATTCACCTCTCCCACAAAGGCGCACTTCTCGTGTCTGGCGCGAGTCCAAAAAACCCAGGACGGACAGAGGCCCTGCACTTGCCACCCCAGAAAAATATCTCATCTCCAAGGAGGGGTCCTTACGCTAACGGTTGAAAAGGGCTCCCGTTCTTGAAATGGTGGTGAAAGGACGGTGAAAGAATACTGAAAACAATCCTATCTTCCAAGGCTCCGGTGCCAGGTATGGGGAATACCAAGTTACCTGGGCCTCAGCAGAGGTTTCTCTGCGAAAAGCATCCTAGGCTTCAGGATGCAGAGACCGACCTCATGACTGTTACGGTGCAAAACGCTATGGAAATGGCCAATAATTACCAACATACCGGTGATCTCAAAAGGGTCAGGATGAAATCTGAAGCACGATCCACACTTTTCCCATCTCACGCAAATATGCACTTACCAACTCTGCAGGTAAGCAAACCAAAGGCAGGGCTGACAGAAGCCCCGCACTTACACCCCACCCAGAAATCTCAACTACCAGCCAGGATTCTGACGCTAATGCGAGAAACCTGCTCGGGTTCTCAACATCATGGCGAAACCACAGTGGAATAATACCGAAAAGAACACTTACTTTGCAGTCTCTAGCACCAACTATTGGAAATGCCCAGTTTACTGGGCCTCGGCCTGCTTTCCTCTGTGAAAACTCCCCTATGCTTAAGGATGCAGAGACCAACCTTAGGACAGTTACGGGGAAAAGTGCTACGGAAAAATACCAAAGAGTTCTCCACCTAGCGGTTCTTTCCAAAGTTGCGCCACACACCTCTCGGAAAGATCCAGTGACTGCGGGCTAGCCTTCCATTGGTCTGGAGAAGGAATCGCCGTTCCTAGCTGATGAATCAAATGATTCTGAAAGGAATGGTGAAAAGTGCGGATCCTGCTTCAGTCTTTAGAGTGAAACAGGATCCGCACTATTCACCTCTCCCACAAAGGCGCACTTCTCGTGTCTGGCGCGAGTCCCACAAACCCAGGACGGACAGAGGACCTGCACTTGCCACCCCAGAAAAATATCTCATCTACAAGGAAGGGTCGTTACGCTAACGGTTGAAAAAGGCTCCCGTTCTTGAAACGGTGGTGAAAGGACGGTGAAAGTATACTGAAAACAATCCTATCTTCCAAGGCTCCGGTGCCAGGTATGGGAAATACCAAGTTACCTGGGCCTCAGCAGATGTATCTCTGCGAAAAGCATCCTAGGCTTCAGGACGCAGAGACCGACCTCATGACTGTTACGGTGCAAAAAGCTATGGAAATGGCCAATAATTACCAACATACTGGTGATCTCAAAAGGGTCAGGATGAAATCTGAAGCACGATCCACACTTTTCCCATCTCACGCAAATATGCATTTACCAACTCTGCAGGTAAGCAAACCAAAGGCAGGGCTCACAGAAGCCCCGCACTTACACCCCACCCAGAAATCTCAACTACCAGGCAGGATTCTGACGCTAATGCGAGAAACCTGCTCGGGTTCTGAACATCATGGCGAAACCACAGTGGAATAATACCGAAAAGAACACTTTCTTTGCAGTCTCTAGCACCAACTATTGGAACTGCCAAGTTTACTGGGCCTCGGCCTGCTTTCCTCTGTGAAAACTCCCCAATGCTTAAGGATGCAGAGACCAACCTTAGGACAGTTACGGGGAAAAGTGCTACGGAAAAATACCAAATAGTTCTCCACCTAGCGGTTCTTTCCAAAGTTGCGCCACACACCTCTCGGAAAGATCGAGTGACTGCGGCCTAGCCTTCCATTGGTCTGGAGAAGGAATCGCCGTTCCTAGCTGATGAATCAAATGATTCTGAAAGGAACGGTGAAAAGTGCGGATCCTGTTTCAGTCTTTAGTCTGAAACAGGATCCGCACTATTCACCTCTCCCACAGAGGCGCACTTCTCGTGTCTGGCGCGAGTCCCACAAACCCAGGACGGACAGAGGCCCTGCACTTGCCACCCCAGAAAAATATCTCATCTCCAAGGAAGGGTCCTTACGCTAACGGTTGAAAAGGGCTCCCGTTCTTGAAACGGTGGTGAATGGACGGTGAAACAATACTGAAAACAATCCTATCTTCCAAGGCTCCGGTGCCAGGTATGGGAAATACCAAGTTACCTGGGCCTCAGCAGAGGTTTCTCTGCGAAAAGCATCCTAGGCTTCAGGATGCAGAGATTGACCTCATGACTGTTACGGTGCAGAACGCTATGGAAATAGCCAATAATTACCAACATACTGGTGATCTTAAAAGGGTCAGGATGAAATCTGAAGCACGATCCACAATTTTCCCATCTCACGCAAATATGCACTTACCAACTCTGCAGGTAAGCAAACCAAAGGCAGGGCTGACAGAAGCCCCGCACTTACACCCCACCCAGAAATCTCAACTACCAGGCAGGATTCTGACGCTAATGCGAGAAACCTGCTCGGGTTCTGAACATCATGGCGAAACCACAGTGGAATAATACCGAAAAGAACACTTTCTGTGCAGTCTCTAGCACCAACTATTGGAAATGCCAAGTTTACTGGGCCTCGGCCTGCTTTAGTCTGTGAAAACTCCCCTATGCTTAAGGATGCAGAGACCAACCTTAGGACAGTTACGGGGAAAACTGCTACGGAAAAATACCAAATAGTTCTCCACCTAGCGTTTCTTTCCAAAGTTGCGCCACACACCTCTCGGAAAGATCGAGTGACTGCGGCCTAGCCTTCCATTGGTCTGGAGAAGGAATCGTCGTTCCTAGCTGATGAATCAAATGATTCTGAAAGGAACGGTGAGAAGTGCGGATCCTGTTTCAGTCTTTAGACTGAAACAGGATCCGCACTATTCACCTCTCCCACAAAGGCGCACTTCTCGTGTCTGGCGCGAGTCCTACAAACCCAGGACGGACAGAGGCCCTGCACTTGCCACCCCAGAAAAATATCTCATCTACAAGGAAGGGTCCTTACGCTAACGGTTGAAAAGGGCTCCCGTTCTTGAAACGGTGGTGAAAGGACCGTGAAAGAATGCTGAAAACAATCCTATCTTCCAAGGCTCCGGTGCCAGGTATGGGAAATACCAAGTTACCTGGGCCTCAGCAGAGGTTTCTCTGCGAAAAGCATCCTAGGCTTAAGGATGCAGAGACCGACCTCATGCCTGTTACGGTGCAAAACGCCATGGATATGGCCAATAATTACCACCATACTGGTGATCTCAAAAGGGTCAGGATGAAATCTAAAGCACGATCCACACTTTTCCCATCTCACGCAAATACGCACTTACCAACTCTGCAGGTAAGCAAACCAAAGCCGGGGCTGACAGAAGCCCCGCACTTACACCCCACCCAAAAATCTCAACTACCAGGCAGGATTCTGACTCTCATGCGAGAAACCTGCTCGGGTTCTGAACATCATGGCGAAACCACAGTGGAATAATACCGAAAAGAACACTTTCTTTGCAGTCTCTAGTACCAACTATTGGAAATGCCAAGTTTACTGGGCCTCGGCCTGCTTTCCTCTGTGAAAACTCCCCTATGCTTAAGGATGTAGAGACCAACCTTAGGACAGTTACGGGGAAAAGTGCTACGGAAAAATACCAAATAGTTCTCCACCTAGCGGTTCTTTCCAAAGTTGCGCCACACACCTCTCGGAAAGATCCAGTGACTGCGGCCTAGCCTTCCATTGTTCTGGAGAAGGAATCGCCGTCCCTAGCTGATGAATCAAATGATTCTGAAAGGAACGGTGAAAAGTGCGGATCCTGTTTCAGTCTTTAGACTGAAACAGTATCCGCACTATTCACCTCTCCCACAAAGACGCACTTCTCTTGTCTTGCGCGAGTCCCACAAACCCAGGACGGACAGAGGCCCTGCACTTGCCAACCCAGAAAAATATCTCATCTCCAAGGAAGGGTCCTTACGCTAACGGTTGAAAAGGGCTCCCGTTCTTGAAACGGTGGTGAAAGGACCGTGAAAGAATGCTGAAAACAATCCTATCTTCCAAGGCTCCGGTGCCAGGTCTGGGAAATACCAAGTTACCTGGGCCTCAGCAGAGGTTTCTCTGCGAAAAGCATCCTAGGCTTCAGGATGCAGAGACCGACCTCATGACTGTTACCATGCAGAACGCTATGGAAATGGCCAATAATTACCAACATACTGGTGATCTCAAAAGGGTCAGGATGAAATCTGAAGCACGATCCACACTTTTCCCATCTCACGCAAATATGCACTTACCAACTCTGCAGGTAAGCAAACCAAAGGCAGGGCTGACAGAAGCCCCACATTTACACCCCACCCAGAAATCTCAACTACCAGGCAGGATTCTGACGCTAATGCGAGAAACCTGCTCGGGTTCTGAACATCATGGTGAAACCACAGTGGAATAATACCGAAAAGAACACTTTCTTTGCAGTCTCTAGCACCAACTATTGGAAATGCCAAGTTTACTGGGCCTCGGCCTGCTTTCCTCTGTGAAAACTCCCCTGTGATTCAGGATGCAGAGACCAACCTTAGTACAGTTACGGGGAAAAGTGCTATGGAAAAACACCAAACAGTTCTCCACCTAGCGGTTCTTTCCAAAGTTGCGCCACACACCTCTCGGAAAGATCGAGTGACTGCGGCCTAGCCTTCCATTGGTCTGGAGAAGGAATCGCCGTTCCTAGCTGATGAATCAAATGATTCTGAAAGGAACGGTGAAAAGTGCGGATCCTGTTTCAGTCTTTAGACTGAAACAATATCCGCACTATTCACCTCTCCCACAAAGGCGCACTTCTCGGTTCTGGCGCGAGTCCCACAAACCCAGGACGGACAGAGGCCCTGCACTTGCCACCCCAGAAAAATATCTCATCTCCAAGGAAGGGTCCTTACGCTAACGGTTGAAAAGGGCTCCCGTTCCTGAAACGGTGGTGAAAGGACGGTGAAAGAATACTGAAAACAATCCTATCTTCGAAAGTTCTGGTGCCAGGTTTGGGAAATACCAAGTTACCTGGGCCTCAGCAGAGGTTTCTCTGCGAAAAGCATCCTAGGCTTCAGGATGCAGAGACCGACCGCATGAATGTTATGGTGCAAAACGCTATGGAAATAGCAAATAATTACCAACATACTGGCGATCTCAAAAGGGTCAGGATGAAATCTGAAGCACGATCCACACTTTTCCCATCTCACGCAAATATGCACTTACCAACTCTGCAGGTAAGCAAACCAAAGGCAGGGATGACAGAAGCCCCGCACTTACACCCCACCCAGAAATCTCAACTAACAGGCAGGATTCTGACGCTAATGCGAGAAACCTGCTCGGGTTCTGAACATCATGGCGAAACCACAGTGGAATAATACCGAAAAGAACACTTTCTTTGTAGTCTCTAGCACCAACTATTGGAAATGCCAAGTTTACTGGGCCTCGGCTTGCTTTCCTCTGTGAAAACTCCCCTGTGCTTACGGATGCAGAGACCAACCTTAGGGGAGTTACGGGGAAAAGTGCTACAGAAAAATACCAAATAGTTCTCCACCTAGCGGTTCTTTCCAAAGTTGCGCCACACACCTCTCGGAAAGATCGAGTGACTGCGGCCTAGCCTTCCATTGGTCTGGAGAAGGAATCGCCGTTCCTAGCTGATGAATCAAATGATTCTGAAAGGAACGGTGAAAAGTGCGGATCCTGTTTCAGTCTTTAGACTGAAACAGGATCCGCACTATTCACCTCTCCCACAAAGGCGCACTTCTAGTGTCTGGCGCGAGTCCCACAAACCCAGGACGGACAGAGGCCCTGCACTTGCCACCCCAGAAAAATATCTCATCTCCAAGGAAGGGTCCTTACGCTAACGGTTGAAAAGGGCTCCCGTTCTTGAAACGGTGGTGAAAGGACCGTGAAAGAATGCTGAAAACAATCCTATCTTCCAAGGCTCCGGTGCAAGGTATGGGAAATACCAAGTTACCTGGGCCTCAGCAGAGGTTTCTCTGCGAAAAGCATCCTAGGCTTCAGGATGCAGAGACCGACCTCATGCCTGTTACGGTGCAAAACGCCATGGAAATGGCCAATAATTACCAAAATACTGGTGATCTCAAAAGGGTCAGGATGAAATCTGAAGCACGATCCACACTTTTCCCATCTCACGCAAATATGCACTTACCAACTCTGCAGGTAAGCAAACCAAAGGCAGGGCTGACAGAAGCCCCGCACTTACACCCCACCCAGAAATCTCAACTACCAGGCAGGATTCTGACGCTAATGCGAGAAACCTGCTCGGGTTCTGAACATCATGGCGAAACCACAGTGGAATAATACCGAAAAGAACACTTTCTTTGCAGTCTCTAGCACCAACTATTGGAAATGCCAAGTTTACTGGGCCTCGGCCTGCTTTCCTCTGTGAAAACTCCCCTATGCTTAAGGATGCAGAGACCAATCTTAGGACAGTTACGGGGAAAAGTGCTACGGAAAAATACCAAATAGTTCTCCACCTAGCGGTTCTTTCCAAAGTTGCGCCACACACCTCTCGGAAAGATCGAGTGACTGCGGCCTAGCCTTCCATTGGTCTGGAGAAGGAATCGCCGTCCCTAGCTGATGAATCAAATGATTCTGAAAGGAACGGTGAAAAGTGCGGATCCTGTTTCAGTCTTTAGACTGAAACAGGATCCGCACTATTCACCTCTCCCACAAAGACGCACTTCTCCTGTCTGGCGCAAGTCCCACAAACCCAGGACGGACAGAGGCCCTGCACTTGCCACCCCAGAAATATCTCATCTCCAAGGAAGGGTCCTTACGCTAACGGTTGAAAAGGGCTCCCGTTCTTGAAACGGTGGTGAAAGGTCCGTGAAAGAATGCTGAAAACAATCCTATCTTCCAAGGCTCCGGTGCCAGGTATGGGAAATACCAAGTTACCTGGGCCTCAGCAGAGGTTTCTCTGCGAAAAGCATCCTAGGCTTCAGGATGCAGAGACCGACCTCATGACTGTTACCGTGCAGAACGCTATGGAAACGGCCAATAATTACCAACATACTGGTTATCTCAAAAGGGTCAGGATGAAATCTGAAGCACGATCCACACTTTTCCCATCTCACGCAAATATGCACTTACCAACTCTGCAGGTAAGCAAACCAAAGGCAGGGCTGACAGAAGCCCCGCACTTACACCCCACCCAGAAATCTCAACTAACAGGCAGGATTCTGACGCTAATGCGAGAAACCTGCTCGGGTTCTGAACATCATGGCGAAACCACAGTGGAATAATACCGAAAAGAACACTTTCTTTGTAGTCTCTAGCACCAACTATTGGAAATGCCAAGTTTACTGGGCCTCGGCTTGCTTTCCTCTGTGAAAACTCCCCTGTGCTTACGGATGCAGAGACCAACCTTAGGGGAGTTACGGGGAAAAGTGCTACAGAAAAATACCAAATAGTTCTCCACCTAGCGGTTCTTTCCAAAGTTGCGCCACACACCTCTCGGAAAGATCGAGTGACTGCGGCCTAGCCTTCCATTGGTCTGGAGAAGGAATCGCCGTTCCTAGCTGATGAATCAAATGATTCTGAAAGGAACGGTGAAAAGTGCGGATCCTGTTTCAGTCTTTAGACTGAAACAGGATCCGCACTATTCACCTCTCCCACAAAGGCGCACTTCTAGTGTCTGGCGCGAGTCCCACAAACCCAGGACGGACAGAGGCCCTGCACTTGCCACCCCAGAAAAATATCTCATCTCCAAGGAAGGGTCCTTACGCTAACGGTTGAAAAGGGCTCCCGTTCTTGAAACGGTGGTGAAAGGACCGTGAAAGAATGCTGAAAACAATCCTATCTTCCAAGGCTCCGGTGCAAGGTATGGGAAATACCAAGTTACCTGGGCCTCAGCAGAGGTTTCTCTGCGAAAAGCATCCTAGGCTTCAGGATGCAGAGACCGACCTCATGCCTGTTACGGTGCAAAACGCCATGGAAATGGCCAATAATTACCAAAATACTGGTGATCTCAAAAGGGTCAGGATGAAATCTGAAGCACGATCCACACTTTTCCCATCTCACGCAAATATGCACTTACCAACTCTGCAGGTAAGCAAACCAAAGGCAGGGCTGACAGAAGCCCCGCACTTACACCCCACCCAGAAATCTCAACTACCAGGCAGGATTCTGACGCTAATGCGAGAAACCTGCTCGGGTTCTGAACATCATGGCGAAACCACAGTGGAATAATACCGAAAAGAACACTTTCTTTGCAGTCTCTAGCACCAACTATTGGAAATGCCAAGTTTACTGGGCCTCGGCCTGCTTTCCTCTGTGAAAACTCCCCTATGCTTAAGGATGCAGAGACCAATCTTAGGACAGTTACGGGGAAAAGTGCTACGGAAAAATACCAAATAGTTCTCCACCTAGCGGTTCTTTCCAAAGTTGCGCCACACACCTCTCGGAAAGATCGAGTGACTGCGGCCTAGCCTTCCATTGGTCTGGAGAAGGAATCGCCGTCCCTAGCTGATGAATCAAATGATTCTGAAAGGAACGGTGAAAAGTGCGGATCCTGTTTCAGTCTTTAGACTGAAACAGGATCCGCACTATTCACCTCTCCCACAAAGACGCACTTCTCCTGTCTGGCGCAAGTCCCACAAACCCAGGACGGACAGAGGCCCTGCACTTGCCACCCCAGAAATATCTCATCTCCAAGGAAGGGTCCTTACGCTAACGGTTGAAAAGGGCTCCCGTTCTTGAAACGGTGGTGAAAGGTCCGTGAAAGAATGCTGAAAACAATCCTATCTTCCAAGGCTCCGGTGCCAGGTATGGGAAATACCAAGTTACCTGGGCCTCAGCAGAGGTTTCTCTGCGAAAAGCATCCTAGGCTTCAGGATGCAGAGACCGACCTCATGACTGTTACCGTGCAGAACGCTATGGAAACGGCCAATAATTACCAACATACTGGTTATCTCAAAAGGGTCAGGATGAAATCTGAAGCACGATCCACACTTTTCCCATCTCACGCAAATATGCACTTACCAACTCTGCAGGTAAGCAAACCAAAGGCAGGGCTGACAGAAGCCCCGCACTTACACCCCACCCAGAAATCTCAACTACCAGGCAGGATTCTGACGCTAATGCGAGAAACCTGCTCGGGTTCTGAACATCATGGCGAAACCACAGTGGAATAATACCGAAAAGAACACTTTCTTTGCAGTCTCTAGCACCAACTATTGGAAATGCCCAGTTTACTGGGCCTCGGCCTGCTTTCCTCTGTGAAAACTCCCCTGTGCTTAAGGATGCAGAGACCAACCTTAGGACAGTTACGGGGAAAAGTGCTACGGAAAAAAACCAAACAGTTCTCCACCTAGGGGTTCTTTCCAAAGTTGCGCCACACACCTCTCGGAAAGATCCAGTGACTGCGGCCTAGCCTTCCATTGGTCTGGAAAAGGAATCGCCGTCCCTAGCTGATGAATCAAATGATTCTGAAAGGACCAGTGAGAAGTGCGGATCCTGTTTCAGTCTTTAGACTGAAACAGGATCCGCACTATTCACCTCTCCCACAAAGGCGCACTTCTCGTGTCTGCCGCGAGTCCCACAAACCCAGGACGGACAGAGGCCCTGCACTTGCCACCCCAGAAAAATATCTCATCTCCAAGGAAGGGTCCTTACGCTAACGGTGGAAAAGGGCTCCCGTTCTTGAAACGGTGGTGAAAGGATGGTGAAAGAATGCTGAAAACAATCCTATCTTCCTAGGCTCCGGTGCCAGGTATGGGAAATACCAAGTTACCTGGGCCTCAGCAGAGGTTTCTCTGCGAAAAGCATCCTAGGCTTCAGGATGCAGAGACCGACCTCATGACTGTTACCGTGCAGAACGCTATGGAAATGGCCAATAATTACCAACATACTGGTGATCTCAAAAGGGTCAGGATGAAATCTGAAGCACGATCCACACTTTTCCCATCTCACGCAAATATGCACTTACCAACTCTGCAGGTAAGCAAACCAAAGGCAGGGCTGACAGAAGCCCCGCACTTACACCCCACCCAGAAATCTCAACTACCAGGCAGGATTCTGACGCTAATGCGAGAAACCTGCTCGGGTTCTGAACATCATGGCGAAACCACAGTGGAATAATACCGAAAAGAACACTTTCTTTGCAGTCTCTAGCACCAACTATTGGAAATGCCAAGTTTACTGGGCCTCGGCCTGCTTTCCTCTGTGAAAACTCCCCTGTGCTTAAGGATGCAGAGACCAACCTTAGGACAGTTACGGGGAAAAGTGCTACGGAAAAAAACCAAACAGTTCTCCACCTAGGGGTTCTTTCCAAAGTTGCGCCACACACCTCTCGGAAAGATCCAGTGACTGCGGCCTAGCCTTCCATTGGTCTGGAAAAGGAATCGCCGTCCCTAGCTGATGAATCAAATGATTCTGAAAGGACCAGTGAGAAGTGCGGATCCTGTTTCAGTCTTTAGACTGAAACAGGATCCGCACTATTCACCTCTCCCACAAAGGCGCACTTCTCGTGTCTGGCGCGAGTCCCACAAACCCAGGACGGACAGAGGCCCTGCACTTGCCACCCCAGAAAAATATCTCATCTACAAGGAAGGGTCGTTACGCTAACGGTTGAAAAAGGCTCCCGTTCTTGAAACGGTGGTGAAAGGACGGTGAAAGTATACTGAAAACAATCCTATCTTCCAAGGCTCCGGTGCCAGGTATGGGAAATACCAAGTTACCTGGGCCTCAGCAGATGTATCTCTGCGAAAAGCATCCTAGGCTTCAGGACGCAGAGACCGACCTCATGACTGTTACGGTGCAAAAAGCTATGGAAATGGCCAATAATTACCAACATACTGGTGATCTCAAAAGGGTCAGGATGAAATCTGAAGCACGATCCACACTTTTCCCATCTCACGCAAATATGCATTTACCAACTCTGCAGGTAAGCAAACCAAAGGCAGGGCTCACAGAAGCCCCGCACTTACACCCCACCCAGAAATCTCAACTACCAGGCAGGATTCTGACGCTAATGCGAGAAACCTGCTCGGGTTCTGAACATCATGGCGAAACCACAGTGGAATAATACCGAAAAGAACACTTTCTTTGCAGTCTCTAGCACCAACTATTGGAACTGCCAAGTTTACTGGGCCTCGGCCTGCTTTCCTCTGTGAAAACTCCCCAATGCTTAAGGATGCAGAGACCAACCTTAGGACAGTTACGGGGAAAAGTGCTATGGAAAAATACCAAACAGTTCTCCACCTAGCGGTTCTTTCCAAAGTTGCGCCACACAACTCTCGGAAAGATCGAGTGACTGCGGCCTAGCCTTGCACTGGTCTGGAGAAGGAATCGCCGTTCCTAGCTGATGAATCAAATGATTGTGAAAGGAACGGTGAAAAGTGCAGATCCTGTTTCAGTCTTTAGACTGAAACAGGATCCGCACTATTCACCTCTCCCACAAAGGCACACTTCTCGTGTCTGGCGCGAGTCCCACAAACCCAGGACGGACAGAGGCCCTGCACTTGCCACCCCAGAAAAATATCTCATCTCCAAGGAAGGGTCCTTACGCTAACGGTTGAAAAGGGCTCCCGTTCTTGAAACGGTGGTGAAAGGACGGTGAAACAATACTGAAAACAATCCTATCTTCCAAGGCTCCGGGGCCAGGTATGGGAAATACCAAGTTACCTGGGCCTCAGCAGAGGTTTCTCTGCGAAAAGCATCCTAGGCTTCAGGATGCAGAGATTGACCTCATGACTGTTACGGTGCAAAACGCTATGGAAATAGCCAATAATTACCAACATACTGGTGATCTTCAAAGGGTCAGGATGAAATCTGAAGCACGATCCACAATTTTCCCATCTCACGCAAATATGCACTTACCAACTCTGCAGGTAAGCAAACCAAAGGCAGGGCTGACAGAAGCCCCGCACTTACACCCCACCCAGAAATCTCAACTACCAGGCAGGATTCTGACGCTAATGCGAGAAACCTGCTCGGGTTCTGAACATCATGGCGAAACCACAGTGGAATAATACCGAAAAGAACACTTTCTGTGCAGTCTCTAGCACCAACTACTGGAAATGCCAAGTTTACTGGGCCTCGGCCTGCTTTAGTCTGTGAAAACTCCCCTATGCTTAAGGATGCAGAGACCAACCTTAGGACAGTTACGGGGAAAACTGCTACGGAAAAATACCAAATAGTTCTCCACCTAGCGTTTCTTTCCAAAGTTGCGCCACACACCTCTCGGAAAGATCGAGTGACTGCGGCCTAGCCTTCCATTGGTCTGGAGAAGGAATCGTCGTTCCTAGCTGATGAATCAAATGATTCTGAAAGGAACGGTGAGAAGTGCGGATCCTGTTTCAGTCTTTAGACTGAAACAGGATCCGCACTATTCACCTCTCCCACAAAGGCGCACTTCTCGTGTCTGGCGCGAGTCCTACAAACCCAGGACGGACAGAGGCCCTGCACTTGCCACCCCAGAAAAATATCTCATCTACAAGGAAGGGTCCTTACGCTAACGGTTGAAAAGGGCTCCCGTTCTTGAAACGGTGGTGAAAGGACCGTGAAAGAATGCTGAAAACAATCCTATCTTCCAAGGCTCCGGTGCCAGGTATGGGAAATACCAAGTTACCTGGGCCTCAGCAGAGGTTTCTCTGCGAAAAGCATCCTAGGCTTAAGGATGCAGAGACCGACCTCATGCCTGTTACGGTGCAAAACGCCATGGATACGGCCAATAATTACCACCATACTGGTGATCTCAAAAGGGTCAGGATGAAATCTAAAGCACGATCCACACTTTTCCCATCTCACGCAAATACGCACTTACCAACTCTGCAGGTAAGCAAACCAAAGCCGGGGCTGACAGAAGCCCCGCACTTACACCCCACCCAAAAATCTCAACTACCAGGCAGGATTCTGACTCTCATGCGAGAAACCTGCTCGGGTTCTGAACATCATGGCGAAACCACAGTGGAATAATACCGAAAAGAACACTTTCTTTGCAGTCTCTAGTACCAACTATTGGAAATGCCAAGTTTACTGGGCCTCGGCCTGCTTTCCTCTGTGAAAACTCCCCTATGCTTAAGGATGTAGAGACCAACCTTAGGACAGTTACGGGGAAAAGTGCTACGGAAAAATACCAAATAGTTCTCCACCTAGCGGTTCTTTCCAAAGTTGCGCCACACACCTCTCGGAAAGATCCAGTGACTGCGGCCTAGCCTTCCATTGTTCTGGAGAAGGAATCGCCGTCCCTAGCTGATGAATCAAATGATTCTGAAAGGAACGGTGAAAAGTGCGGATCCTGTTTCAGTCTTTAGACTGAAACAGTATCCGCACTATTCACCTCTCCCACAAAGACGCACTTCTCGTGTCTGGCGCGAGTCCCACAAACCCAGGACGGACAGAGGCCCTGCACTTGCCATCCCAGAAAAATATCTCATCTCCAAGGAAGGGTCCTTACGCTAACGGTTGAAAAGGGCTCCCGTTCTTGAAACGGTGGTGAAAGGACCGTGAAAGAATGCTGAAAACAATCCTATCTTCCAAGGCTCCGGTGCCAGGTCTGGGAAATACCAAGTTACCTGGGCCTCAGCAGAGGTTTCTCTGCGAAAAGCATCCTAGGCTTCAGGATGCAGAGACCGACCTCATGACTGTTACCATGCAGAACGCTATGGAAATGGCCAATAATTACCAACATACTGGTGATCTCAAAAGGGTCAGGATGAAATCTGAAGCACGATCCACACTTTTCCCATCTCACGCAAATATGCACTTACCAACTCTGCAGGTAAGCAAACCAAAGGCAGGGCTGACAGAAGCCCCACATTTACACCCCACCCAGAAATCTCAACTACCAGGCAGGATTCTGACGCTAATGCGAGAAACCTGCTCGGGTTCTGAACATCATGGTGAAACCACAGTGGAATAATACCGAAAAGAACACTTTCTTTGCAGTCTCTAGCACCAACTATTGGAAATGCCAAGTTTACTGGGCCTCGGCCTGCTTTCCTCTGTGAAAACTCCCCTGTGATTCAGGATGCAGAGACCAACCTTAGTACAGTTACGGGGAAAAGTGCTATGGAAAAACACCAAACAGTTCTCCACCTAGCGGTTCTTTCCAAAGTTGCGCCACACACCTCTCGGAAAGATCGAGTGACTGCGGCCTAGCCTTCCATTGGTCTGGAGAAGGAATCGCCGTTCCTAGCTGATGAATCAAATGATTCTGAAAGGAACGGTGAAAAGTGCGGATCCTGTTTCAGTCTTTAGACTGAAACAATATCCGCACTATTCACCTCTCCCACAAAGGCGCACTTCTCGGTTCTGGCGCGAGTCCCACAAACCCAGGACGGACAGAGGCCCTGCACTTGCCACCCCAGAAAAATATCTCATCTCCAAGGAAGGGTCCTTACGCTAACGGTTGAAAAGGGCTCCCGTTCCTGAAACGGTGGTGAAAGGACGGTGAAAGAATACTGAAAACAATCCTATCTTCGAAAGTTCTGGTGCCAGGTTTGGGAAATACCAAGTTACCTGGGCCTCAGCAGAGGTTTCTCTGCGAAAAGCATCCTAGGCTTCAGGATGCAGAGACCGACCGCATGAATGTTATGGTGCAAAACGCTATGGAAATAGCAAATAATTACCAACATACTGGCGATCTCAAAAGGGTCAGGATGAAATCTGAAGCACGATCCACACTTTTCCCATCTCACGCAAATATGCACTTACCAACTCTGCAGGTAAGCAAACCAAAGGCAGGGATGACAGAAGCCCCGCACTTACACCCCACCCAGAAATCTCAACTAACAGGCAGGATTCTGACGCTAATGCGAGAAACCTGCTCGGGTTCTGAACATCATGGCGAAACCACAGTGGAATAATACCGAAAAGAACACTTTCTTTGTAGTCTCTAGCACCAACTATTGGAAATGCCAAGTTTACTGGGCCTCGGCTTGCTTTCCTCTGTGAAAACTCCCCTGTGCTTACGGATGCAGAGACCAACCTTAGGGGAGTTACGGGGAAAAGTGCTACAGAAAAATACCAAACAGTTCTCCACCTAGCGGTTCTTTCCAAAGTTGCGCCACACACCTCTCGGAAAGATCGAGTGACTGCGGCCTAGCCTTCCATTGGTCTGGAGAAGGAATCGCCGTTCCTAGCTGATGAATCAAATGATTCTGAAAGGAACGGTGAAAAGTGCGGATCCTGTTTCAGTCTTTAGACTGAAACAGGATCCGCACTATTCACCTCTCCCACAAAGGCGCACTTCTAGTGTCTGGCGCGAGTCCCACAAACCCAGGACGGACAGAGGCCCTGCACTTGCCACCCCAGAAAAATATCTCATCTCCAAGGAAGGGTCCTTACGCTAACGGTTGAAAAGGGCTCCCGTTCTTGAAACGGTGGTGAAAGGACCGTGAAAGAATGCTGAAAACAATCCTATCTTCCAAGGCTCCGGTGCAAGGTATGGGAAATACCAAGTTACCTGGGCCTCAGCAGAGGTTTTTCTGCGAAAAGCATCCTAGGCTTCAGGATGCAGAGACCGACCTCATGCCTGTTACGGTGCAAAACGCCATGGAAATGGCCAATAATTACCAAAATACTGGTGATCTCAAAAGGGTCAGGATGAAATCTGAAGCACGATCCACACTTTTCCCATCTCACGCAAATATGCACTTACCAACTCTGCAGGTAAGCAAACCAAAGGCAGGGCTGACAGAAGCCCCGCACTTACACCCCACCCAGAAATCTCAACTACCAGGCAGGATTCTGACGCTAATGCGAGAAACCTGCTCGGGTTCTGAACATCATGGCGAAACCACAGTGGAATAATACCGAAAAGAACACTTTCTTTGCAGTCTCTAGCACCAACTATTGGAAATGCCAAGTTTACTGGGCCTCGGCCTGCTTTCCTCTGTGAAAACTCCCCTATGCTTAAGGATGCAGAGACCAATCTTAGGACAGTTACGGGGAAAAGTGCTACGGAAAAATACCAAATAGTTCTCCACCTAGCGGTTCTTTCCAAAGTTGCGCCACACACCTCTCGGAAAGATCGAGTGACTGCGGCCTAGCCTTCCATTGGTCTGGAGAAGGAATCGCCGTCCCTAGCTGATGAATCAAATGATTCTGAAAGGAACGGTGAAAAGTGCGGATCCTGTTTCAGTCTTTAGACTGAAACAGGATCCGCACTATTCACCTCTCCCACAAAGACGCACTTCTCCTGTCTGGCGCAAGTCCCACAAACCCAGGACGGACAGAGGCCCTGCACTTGCCACCCCAGAAATATCTCATCTCCAAGGAAGGGTCCTTACGCTAACGGTTGAAAAGGGCTCCCGTTCTTGAAACGGTGGTGAAAGGTCCGTGAAAGAATGCTGAAAACAATCCTATCTTCCAAGGCTCCGGTGCCAGGTATGGGAAATACCAAGTTACCTGGGCCTCAGCAGAGGTTTCTCTGCGAAAAGCATCCTAGGCTTCAGGATGCAGAGACCGACCTCATGACTGTTACCGTGCAGAACGCTATGGAAACGGCCAATAATTACCAACATACTGGTTATCTCAAAAGGGTCAGGATGAAATCTGAAGCACGATCCACACTTTTCCCATCTCACGCAAATATGCACTTACCAACTCTGCAGGTAAGCAAACCAAAGGCAGGGATGACAGAAGCCCCGCACTTACACCCCACCCAGAAATCTCAACTAACAGGCAGGATTCTGACGCTAATGCGAGAAACCTGCTCGGGTTCTGAACATCATGGCGAAACCACAGTGGAATAATACCGAAAAGAACACTTTCTTTGCAGTCTCTAGCACCAACTATTGGAAATGCCCAGTTTACTGGGCCTCGGCCTGCTTTCCTCTGTGAAAACTCCCCTGTGCTTAAGGATGCAGAGACCAACCTTAGGACAGTTACGGGGAAAAGTGCTACGGAAAAAAACCAAACAGTTCTCCACCTAGGGGTTCTTTCCAAAGTTGCGCCACACACCTCTCGGAAAGATCCAGTGACTGCGGCCTAGCCTTCCATTGGTCTGGAAAAGGAATCGCCGTCCCTAGCTGATGAATCAAATGATTCTGAAAGGACCAGTGAGAAGTGCGGATCCTGTTTCAGTCTTTAGACTGAAACAGGATCCGCACTATTCACCTCTCCCACAAAGGCGCACTTCTCGTGTCTGCCGCGAGTCCCACAAACCCAGGACGGACAGAGGCCCTGCACTTGCCACCCCAGAAAAATATCTCATCTCCAAGGAAGGGTCCTTACGCTAACGGTGGAAAAGGGCTCCCGTTCTTGAAACGGTGGTGAAAGGATGGTGAAAGAATGCTGAAAACAATCCTATCTTCCTAGGCTCCGGTGCCAGGTATGGGAAATACCAAGTTACCTGGGCCTCAGCAGAGGTTTCTCTGCGAAAAGCATCCTAGGCTTCAGGATGCAGAGACCGACCTCATGACTGTTACCGTGCAGAACGCTATGGAAATGGCCAATAATTACCAACATACTGGTGATCTCAAAAGGGTCAGGATGAAATCTGAAGCACGATCCACACTTTTCCCATCTCACGCAAATATGCACTTACCAACTCTGCAGGAAAGCAAACCAAAGGCAGGGCTGACAGAAGCCCCGCACTTACACCCCACCCAGAAATCTCAACTACCAGGCAGGATTCTGACGCTAATGCGAGAAACCTGCTCGGGTTCTGAACATCATGGCGAAACCACAGTGGAATAATACC
Source organism: Lemur catta (assembly GCF_020740605.2). Lineage (NCBI taxonomy): Eukaryota > Metazoa > Chordata > Mammalia > Primates > Lemuridae > Lemur > Lemur catta. The sequence goes on from NW_025423737.1 coordinate 512,218, forward strand.
GAAAAGAACACTTTCTTTGCAGTCTCTAGCACCAACTATTGGAAATGCCAAGTTTACTGGGCCTCGGCCTGCTTTCCTCTGTGAAAACTCCCCTGTGCTTAAGGATGCAGAGACCAACCTTAGGACAGTTACGGGGAAAAGTGCTACGGAAAAAAACCAAACAGTTCTCCACCTAGGGGTTCTTTCCAAAGTTGCGCCACACACCTCTCGGAAAGATCCAGTGACTGCGGCCTAGCCTTCCATTGGTCTGGAAAAGGAATCGCCGTCCCTAGCTGATGAATCAAATGATTCTGAAAGGACCAGTGAGAAGTGCGGATCCTGTTTCAGTCTTTAGACTGAAACAGGATCCGCACTATTCACCTCTCCAACAAAGGCGCACTTCTCGTGTCTGGCGCGAGTCCCACAAACCCAGGACGGACAGAGGCCCTGCACTTGCCACCCCAGAAAAATATCTCATCTCCAAGGAAGGGTCCTTACGCTAACGGTGGAAAAGGGCTCCCGTTCTTGAAACGGTGGTGAAAGGACGGTGAAAGAATGCTGAAAACAATCCTATCTTCCTAGGCTCCGGTGCCAGGTATGGGAAATACCAAGTTACCTGGGCCTCAGCAGAGGTTTCTCTGCGAAAAGCATCCTAGGCTTCAGGATGCAGAGACCGACCTCATGAATGTTATGGTGCAAAACGCTATGGAAATGGCCAATAATTACCAACATACTGGTGATCTAAAAAGGGTCAGGATGAAATCTGAAGCACGATCCACACTTTTCCCATCTCACGCAAATATGCACTTACCAACTCTGCAGGTAAGCAAACCAAAGGCAGGGCTGACAGAAGCCCCGCACTTACACCCCACCCAGAAATCTCAACTACCAGGCAGGATTCTGACGCTAATGCGAGAAACCTGCTCGGGTTCTGAACATCATGGCGAAACCACAGTGGAATAATACCGAAAAGAACACTTTCTTTGCAGTCTCTAGCACCAACTATTGGAAATGCCCAGTTTACTGGGCCTCGGCCTGCTTTCCTCTGTGAAAACTCCCCTGTGCTTAAGGATGCAGAGACCAACCTTAGGACAGTTACGGGGAAAAGTGCTACGGAAAAAAACCAAACAGTTCTCCACCTAGGGGTTCTTTCCAAAGTTGCGCCACACACCTCTCGGAAAGATCCAGTGACTGCGGCCTAGCCTTCCATTGGTCTGGAAAAGGAATCGCCGTCCCTAGCTGATGAATCAAATGATTCTGAAAGGACCAGTGAGAAGTGCGGATCCTGTTTCAGTCTTTAGACTGAAACAGGATCCGCACTATTCACCTCTCCCACAAAGGCGCACTTCTCGTGTCTGCCGCGAGTCCCACAAACCCAGGACGGACAGAGGCCCTGCACTTGCCACCCCAGAAAAATATCTCATCTCCAAGGAAGGGTCCTTACGCTAACGGTGGAAAAGGGCTCCCGTTCTTGAAACGGTGGTGAAAGGATGGTGAAAGAATGCTGAAAACAATCCTATCTTCCTAGGCTCCGGTGCCAGGTATGGGAAATACCAAGTTACCTGGGCCTCAGCAGAGGTTTCTCTGCGAAAAGCATCCTAGGCTTCAGGATGCAGAGACCGACCTCATGACTGTTACCGTGCAGAACGCTATGGAAATGGCCAATAATTACCAACATACTGGTGATCTCAAAAGGGTCAGGATGAAATCTGAAGCACGATCCACACTTTTCCCATCTCACGCAAATATGCACTTACCAACTCTGCAGGTAAGCAAACCAAAGGCAGGGCTGACAGAAGCCCCGCACTTACACCCCACCCAGAAATCTCAACTACCAGGCAGGATTCTGACGCTAATGCGAGAAACCTGCTCGGGTTCTGAACATCATGGCGAAACCACAGTGGAATAATACCGAAAAGAACACTTTCTTTGCAGTCTCTAGCACCAACTATTGGAAATGCCAAGTTTACTGGGCCTCGGCCTGCTTTCCTCTGTGAAAACTCCCCTGTGCTTAAGGATGCAGAGACCAACCTTAGGACAGTTACGGGGAAAAGTGCTACGGAAAAAAACCAAACAGTTCTCCACCTAGGGGTTCTTTCCAAAGTTGGGCCACACACCTCTCGGAAAGATCCAGTGACTGCGGCCTAGCCTTCCATTGGTCTGGAAAAGGAATCGCCGTCCCTAGCTGATGAATCAAATGATTCTGAAAGGACCAGTGAGAAGTGCGGATCCTGTTTCAGTCTTTAGACTGAAACAGGATCCGCACTATTCACCTCTCCCACAAAGGCGCACTTCTCGTGTCTGGCGCGAGTCCCACAAACCCAGGACGGACAGAGGCCCTGCACTTGCCACCCCAGAAAAATATCTCATCTCCAAGGAAGGGTCCTTACGCTAACGGTGGAAAAGGGCTCCCGTTCTTGAAACGGTGGTGAAAGGACGGTGAAAGAATGCTGAAAAAAATCCTATCTTCCTAGGCTCCGGTGCCAGGTATGGGAAATACCAAGTTACCTGGGCCTCAGCAGAGGTTTCTCTGCGAAAAGCATCCTAGGCTTCAGGATGCAGAGACCGACCTCATGAATGTTATGGTGCAAAACGCTATGGAAATGGCCAATAATTACCAACATACTGGTGATCTAAAAAGGGTCAGGATGAAATCTGAAGCACGATCCACACTTTTCCCATCTCACGCAAATATGCACTTACCAACTCTGCAGGTAAGCAAACCAAAGGCAGGGCTGAAAGAAGCCCCGCACTTACACCCCACCCAGAATTCTCAACTACCGGGCAAGATTCTGACGCTAATGCCATAAACCTGCTCGGGTTCTGAACATCATGGTGAAACCACAGTGGAATAATACCGAAAAGAACACTTTCTTTGCAGTCTCTAGCACCAACTATTGGAAATGCCCAGTTTACTGGGCCTCGGCCTGCTTTCCTCTGTGAAAACTCCCCTATGCTTAAGGATGCAGAGACCGACCTTAGGACAGTTACGGGGAAAAGTGCTATGGAAAAATACCAAATAGTTCTCCACCTAGCGGTTCTTTCCAAAGTTGCGCCACACACCTCTCGGAAAGATCGAGTGACTGCGGCCTAGCCTTCCATTGGTCTGGAGAAGGAATCGCCGTTCCTAGCTGATGAATCAAATGATTCTGAAAGGAACGGTGAAAAGTGCGGATCCTGTTTCAGTCTTTAGACTGAAACAGGATCCGCACTATTCACCTCTCCCACAAAGGCGCACTTCTCGTGTCTGGCGCGAGTCCCACAAACCCAGGACGGACAGAAGCCCTGCACTTGCCACCACAGAAGAATATCTCATGTCCAAGGAAGGGTCCTTACGCTAACGGTTGAAAAGGGCTGCCGTTCTTGAAACGGTGGTGAAAGGACGGTGAAAGAATAATGAAAACAATCCTATCTTCCAAGGCTCCGGTGCCAGGTATGGGAAATACCAAGTTACCTGGGCCTCAGCAGAGGTTTCTCTGCGAAAAGCATCCTAGGCTTCAGGATGCAGAGACCGACCTCATGACTGTTACGGTGCAAAACGCTATGGAAATGGCCAATAATTACCAACATACTGGTAATCTCAAAAGGGTCAGGATCAAATCTGAAGCACGATCCACACTTTTCCCATCTCACGCAAATATGCACTTACCAACACTGCAGATAAGCAAACCAAAGGCAGGGCTGACAGAAGCCCCGCACTTACACCCCACCCAGAAATCTCAACTACCAGGCAGGATTCTGACGCTAATGGGAGTAACCTGCTCGGGTTCTGAACATCATGGCGAAACCACAGTGGAATAATACCGAAAAGAACACTTTCTTTGCAGTCTCTAGCACCAACTATTGGAAATGCCAAGTTTACTGGGCCTCGGCCTGCTTTCCTCTGTGAAAACTCCCCTATGCTTAAGGATGCAGAGACCGACCTTAGGACAGTTACGGGGAAAAGTGCTACGGAAAAATACCAAATAGTTCTCCACCTAGCGGTTCTTTCCAAAGTTGCGCCACACACCTCTCGGAAAGATCGAGTGACTGCGGCCTAGCCTTCCATTGGTCTGGAGAAGGAATCGCCGTTCCTAGCTGATGAATCAAATGATTCTGAAAGGAACGGTGAAAAGTGGGGATCTTGTTTCAGTCCTTAGACTGAAACAGGATCCGCACTATTCACCTCTCCCACAAAGGCGCACTTCTCATGTCTGCCGCGAGTCCCACAAACCCAGGACGGACAGAGGCCCTGCACTTGCCACCCCAGAAAAATATCTCATCTCCAAGGAAGGGTCCTTACGCTAACGGTTGAAAAGGGCTCCCGTTCTTGAAACGGTGGTGAAAGGACGGTGAAAGAATACTGAAAACAATCCTATCTTCCAAGGCTCCGGTGCCAGGTATGGGAAATACCAAGTTACCTGGGCCTCAGCAGAGGTTTCTCTGCGAAAAGCATCCTAGGCTTCAGGATGCAGAGACCGACCTCATGCCTGTTACGGTGCAAAACGCCATGGAAATGGCCAATAATTACCAACATACTGGTGATCTCAAAAGGGTCAGGATGAAATCTGAAGCACGATCCACACTTTTCCCATCTCACGCAAATATGCACTTACCAACTCTGCAGATAAGCAAACCAAAGGCAGGGCTGACAGAAGCCCTGCACTTACACCCCACCCAGAAATCTCAACTACCAGGCAGGATTCTGACGCTAATGCCAGAAATCTGCTCGGGTTCTGAACATCATGGCGAAACTACAGTGGAATAATACCGAAAAGAACACTTTCTTTGCAGTCTCTAGCACCAACTTTTGGAAATACCAAGTTTACTGGGCCTCGGCCTGCTTTCCTCTGTGAAAACTCCCCTATGCTTAAGGATGCAGAGACCGACCTTAGGACAGTTACGGGGAAAAGTGCTACGGAAAAATACCAAATAGTTCTCCACCTAGCGGTTCTTTCCAAAGTTGCGCCACACACCTCTCGGAAAGATCGAGTGACTGCGGCCTAGCCTTCCATTGGTCTGGAGAAGGAATCGCCGTTCCTAGCTGATGAATCAAATGATTCTGAAAGGAACGGTGAAAAGTGCGGATTCTGTTTCAGTCTTTAGACTGAAACAGGATCCGCACTATTCACCTCTCCCACAAAGGCGCACTTCTCGTGTCTGGCGCGAGTCCCACAAACCCAGGACGGACAGAGGCCCTGCACTTGCCACCCCAGAAAAATATCTCATCTCCAAGGAAGGGTCCTTACGCTAACGGTTGAAAAGGGCTGCAGTTCTTGAAACGGTGGTGAAAGGACGGTGAAAGAATACTGAAAACAATCCTATCTTCCAAGGTTCCGGTGCCAGGTATGGGAAATACCAAGTTACCTGGGCCTCAGCAGAGGTTTCCCTGCGAAAAGCTTCCTAGGCTTCAGGATGCAGAGACCGACCTCATGACTGTTACGGTGCAAAACGCTATGGAAATGGCCAATAATTACCAACATACTGGTGATCTCAAAAGGGTCAGGATGAAATCTGAAGCACGATCCACACTTTTCCCATCTCACGCAAATATGCACTTTCCAACTCTGCAGGTAAGCAAACCAAAGGCAGGGCTGACAGAAGCCCCGCACTTACACCCCACCCAGAAATCTCAACTACCAGGCAGGATTCTGACGCTAATGCCAGAAACCTGCTCGGGTTCTGAACATCAAGGCGAAACCACAGTGGAATAATACCGAAAAGAACACTTTCTTTGCAGTCTCTAGCACCAACTATTGGAAATGCCCAGTTTACTGGGTCTCGGCCTGCTTTCCTCTGTGAAAACGCCCCTATGCTTAAGGATGCAGAGACCGACCTTAGGACAGTTACGGGGAAAAGTGCTATGGAAAAATACCAAATAGTTCTCCACCTAGCGGTTCTTTCCAAAGTTGCGCCACACACCTCTCGGAAAGATCGAGTGACTGCGGCCTAGCCTTCCATTGGTCTGGAGAAGGAATCGCCGTTCCTAGCTGATGAATCAAATGATTCTGAAAGGAACGGTGAAAAGTGCGGATCCTGTTTCAGTCTTTAGACTGAAACAGGATCCGCACTATTCACCTCTCCCACAAAGGCGCACTTCTCCTGTCTGGCGCGAGTCCCACAAACCCAGGACGGACAGAGGCCCTGCACTTGCCACCCCAGAAAAATATCTCATCTCCAAGGAAGGGTCCTTACGCTAACGGTTGAAAAGGGCTCCCGTTCTTGAAACGGTGCTGAAAGGACGGTGAAAGAATACTGAAAACAATCCTATCTTCCAAGGCTCCGGTGCCAGGTATGGGAAATACCAAGTTACCTGGGCCTCAGCAGAGGTTTCTCTGCGAAAAGCATCCTAGGCTTCAGGACGCAGACACCGACCTCATGACTGTTACGGTGCAAAACGCTATGGAAATGGCCAATAATTACCAACATACTGGTGATCTCAAAAGGGTCAGGATGAAATCTGAAGCACGATCCACACTTTTCCCATCTCACGCAAATATGCACTTACCAACTCTGCAGGTAAGCAAACCAAAGGCAGGGCTGACAGAAGCCCCGCACTTACACCCCACCCAGAAATCTCAACTACCAGGCAGGATTCTGACGCTAATGCGAGAAACCTGCTCGGGTTCTGAACATCATGGCGAAACCACAGTGGAATAATACCGAAAAGAACACTTTCTTTGCAGTCTCTAGCACCAACTATTGGAAATGCCCAGTTTACTGGGCCTCGGCCTGCTTTCCTCTGTGAAAACTCCCCTATGCATAAGGATGCAGAGACCACCCTTAGGACAGTTACGGGAAAAAGTGCTACGGAAAAATACCAAATAGTTCTCCACCTACCGGTTCTTTCCAAAGTTGCGCCACACACCTCTCGGAAAGATCGAGTGACTGCGGCCTAGCCTTCCATTGGTCTGGAGAAGGAATCGCCGTTCCTAGCTGATGAATCAAATGATTCTGAAAGGAACGGTGAAAAGTGCGGATCCTGTTTCAGTCTAAACAGGATCCGCACTATTCACCTCTCCCACAAAGGCGCACTTCTCGTGTCTGGCGCGAGTCCCACAAACCCAGGACGGACAGAGACCCTGCACTTGCCACCCCAGAAAAATATCTCATCTCCAAGGAGGGGTCCTTACGCTAACGGTTGAAAAGGGCTCCCGTTCTTGAAACGGTGGTGAAAGGACGGTGAAAGAATACTGAAAACAATCCTGTCTTCCAAGGCTCCAGTGCCAGGTATGGGAAATACCAAGTTACCTGGGCCTCAGCAGAGGTTTCTCTGCGAAAAGCATCCTAGGCTTCAGGATGCAGAGACCGACCTCATGACTGTTACGGTGCAAAACGCTATGGAAATGGCCAATAATTACCAACATACTGGTGATCTCAAAAGGGTCAGGATGAAATCTGAAGCACGATCCACACTTTTCCCAACTCACGTAAATATGCACTTACCACCTCTGCAGGTAAGCAAACCAAAGGCGGGGCTGAAAGAAGCCCCGCACTTACACCCCAGCCAGAAATCTCAACTACCAGGCAGGATTCTGACGCTAATGCGAGAAACCTGCTCGGGTTCTGAACATCATGGCGAAACCACAGTGGAATAATACCGAAAAGAACACTTTCTTTGCAGTCTCTAGCACCAACTATTGGAAATGCCAAGTTTACTGGGCCTCGGCCTGCTTTCCTCTGTGAAAACTCCCCTATGCTTAAGGATGCAGAGACCAACCTTAGGACACTTACGGGGAAAAGTGCTACGGAAAAATACCAAATAGTTCTCCACCTACCGGTTCTTTCCAAAGTTTCCCCACACACCTCTCGGAAAGATCGAGTGACTGCGGCCTAGCCTTCCATTGGTCTGGAGAAGGAATCGCCGTTCCTAGCTGATGAATCAAATGATTCAAAAGGAACGGTGAAAAGTGCGGATCCTGTTTCAGTCTTTAGACTGAAACAGGATCCGCACTATTCACCTCTCCCACAAAGGCGCACTTCTCGTGTCTGGCGCGAGTCCCACAAACCCAGGACGGACAGAGACCCTGCACTTGCCACCCCAGAAAAATATCTCATCTCCAAGGAAGGGTCCTTACGCTAACGGTTGAAAAGGGCTCCCGTTCTTGAAACGGTGCTGAAAGGACGGTGAAAGAATACTGAAAACAATCCTATCTTCCAAGGCTCCGGTGCCAGGTATGGGAAATACCAAGTTACCTGGGTCTCAGCAGAGGTTTCTCTGCGAAAAGCATCCTAGGCTTCAGGACGTAGACACCGACCTCATGACTGTTACGGTGCAAAACGCTATGGAAATGGCCAATAATTACCAACATACTGGTGATCTCAAAAGGGTCAGGATGAAATCTGAAGCACGATCCACACTTTTCCCATCTCACGCAAATATGCACTTACCAACTCTGCAGGTAAGCAAACCAAAGGCAGGGCTGACAGAAGCCCCGCACTTACACCCCACCCAGAAATCTCAACTACCAGGCAGGATTCTGACGCTAATGCGAGAAACCTGCTCGGGTTCTGAACATCATGGCGAAACCACAGTGGAATAATACCGAAAAGAAAACTTTCTTTGCAGTCTCTAGCACCAACTATTGGAAATGCCCAGTTTACTGGGCCTCGGCCTGCTTTCCTCTGTGAAAACTCCCCTATGCTTAAGGATGCAGAGACCACCCTTAGGACAGTTACGGGGAAAAGTGCTACGGAAAAATACCAAATAGTTCTCCACCTAGCGGTTCTTTCCAAAGTTGCGCCACACACCTCTCGGAAAGATCGAGTGACTGCGGCCTAGCCTTCCATTGGTCTGGAGAAGGAATCGCCGTTCCTAGCTGATGAATCAAATGATTCTGAAAGGAACGGTGAAAAGTGCGGATCCTGTTTCAGTCTAAACAGGATCCGCACTATTCACCTCTCCCACAAAGGCGCACTTCTCATGTCTGGCGCGAGTCCCACAAACCCAGGACGGACAGAGGCCCTGCACTTGCCACCCCAGAAAAATATCTCATCTCCAAGGAGGGGTCCTTACGCTAACGGTTGAAAAGGGCTCCCGTTCTTGAAACGGTGGTGAAAGGACGGTGAAAGAATACTGAAAACAATCCTATCTTCCAAGGCTCCGGTGCCAGGTATGGGAAATGCCAAGTTACCTGGGCCTCAGCAGAGGTTTCTCTGCGAAAAGCATCCTAGGCTTCAGGATGCAGAGACCGACCTCATGACTGTTACGGTGCAAAACGCTATGGAAATGGCCAATAATTACCAACATACTGGTGTTCTCAAAAGGGTCAGGATGAAATCTGAAGCACGATCCACATTTTTGCCAACTCACGTAAATATGCAATTACCACCTCTGCAGGTAAGCAAACCAAAGGCGGGGCTGAAAGAAGCCCCGCACTTACACCCCACCCAGAAATCTCAACTACCAGGCAGGATTCTGACGCTAATGCGAGAAACCTGCTCGGGTTCTGAACATCATGGCGAAACCACAGTGGAATAATCCCGAAAAGAACACTTTCTTTGCAGTCTCTAGCACCAACTATTGGAAATGCCAAGTTTACTGGGCCTCGGCCTGCTTTCCTCTGTGAAAACTCCCCTGTGCTTAAGGATGCAGAGACCAACCTTAGGACAGTTACGGGGAAAAGTGCTACGGAAAAAAACCAAACAGTTCTCCACCTAGGGGTTCTTTCCAAAGTTGGGCCACACACCTCTCGGAAAGATCCAGTGACTGCGGCCTAGCCTTCCATTGGTCTGGAAAAGGAATCGCCGTCCCTAGCTGATGAATCAAATGATTCTGAAAGGACCAGTGAGAAGTGCGGATCCTGTTTCAGTCTTTAGACTGAAACAGGATCCGCACTATTCACCTCTCCCACAAAGGCGCACTTCTCGTGTCTGGCGCGAGTCCCACAAACCCAGGACGGACAGAGGCCCTGCACTTGCCACCCCAGAAAAATATCTCATCTCCAAGGAAGGGTCCTTACGCTAACGGTGGAAAAGGGCTCCCGTTCTTGAAACGGTGGTGAAAGGACGGTGAAAGAATGCTGAAAAAAATCCTATCTTCCTAGGCTCCGGTGCCAGGTATGGGAAATACCAAGTTACCTGGGCCTCAGCAGAGGTTTCTCTGCGAAAAGCATCCTAGGCTTCAGGATGCAGAGACCGACCTCATGAATGTTATGGTGCAAAACGCTATGGAAATGGCCAATAATTACCAACATACTGGTGATCTAAAAAGGGTCAGGATGATATCTGAAGCACGATCCACACTTTTCCCATCTCACGCAAATATGCACTTACCAACTCTGCAGGTAAGCAAACCAAAGGCAGGGCTGACAGAAGCCCCGCACTTACACCCCACCCAGAATTCTCAACTACCGGGCAAGATTCTGACGCTAATGCCATAAACCTGCTCGGGTTCTGAACATCATGGTGAAACCACAGTGGAATAATACCGAAAAGAACACTTTCTTTGCAGTCTCTAGCACCAACTATTGGAAATGCCCAGTTTACTGGGCCTCGGCCTGCTTTCCTCTGTGAAAACTCCCCTATGCTTAAGGATGCAGAGACCGACCTTAGGACAGTTACGGGGAAAAGTGCTATGGAAAAATACCAAATAGTTCTCCACCTAGCGGTTCTTTCCAAAGTTGCGCCACACACCTCTCGGAAAGATCGAGTGACTGCGGCCTAGCCTTCCATTGGTCTGGAGAAGGAATCGCCGTTCCTAGCTGATGAATCAAATGATTCTGAAAGGAACGGTGAAAAGTGCGGATCCTGTTTCAGTCTTTAGACTGAAACAGGATCCGCACTATTCACCTCTCCCACAAAGGCGCACTTCTCGTGTCTGGCGCGAGTCCCACAAACCCAGGACGGACAGAAGCCCTGCACTTGCCACCACAGAAGAATATCTCATGTCCAAGGAAGGGTCCTTACGCTAACGGTTGAAAAGGGCTGCCGTTCTTGAAACGGTGGTGAAAGGACGGTGAAAGAATAATGAAAACAATCCTATCTTCCAAGGCTCCGGTGCCAGGTATGGGAAATACCAAGTTACCTGGGCCTCAGCAGAGGTTTCTCTGCGAAAAGCATCCTAGGCTTCAGGATGCAGAGACCGACCTCATGACTGTTACGGTGCAAAACGCTATGGAAATGGCCAATAATTACCAACATACTGGTAATCTCAAAAGGGTCAGGATCAAATCTGAAGCACGATCCACACTTTTCCCATCTCACGCAAATATGCACTTACCAACACTGCAGATAAGCAAACCAAAGGCAGGGCTGACAGAAGCCCCGCACTTACACCCCACCCAGAAATCTCAACTACCAGGCAGGATTCTGACGCTAATGGGAGTAACCTGCTCGGGTTCTGAACATCATGGCGAAACCACAGTGGAATAATACCGAAAAGAACACTTTCTTTGCAGTCTCTAGCACCAACTATTGGAAATGCCAAGTTTACTGGGCCTCGGCCTGCTTTCCTCTGTGAAAACTCCCCTATGCTTAAGGATGCAGAGACCGACCTTAGGACAGTTACGGGGAAAAGTGCTACGGAAAAATACCAAATAGTTCTCCACCTAGCGGTTCTTTCCAAAGTTGCGCCACACACCTCTCGGAAAGATCGAGTGACTGCGGCCTAGCCTTCCATTGGTCTGGAGAAGGAATCGCCGTTCCTAGCTGATGAATCAAATGATTCTGAAAGGAACGGTGAAAAGTGGGGATCTTGTTTCAGTCCTTAGACTGAAACAGGATCCGCACTATTCACCTCTCCCACAAAGGCGCACTTCTCATGTCTGCCGCGAGTCCCACAAACCCAGGACGGACAGAGGCCCTGCACTTGCCACCCCAGAAAAATATCTCATCTCCAAGGAAGGGTCCTTACGCTAACGGTTGAAAAGGGCTCCCGTTCTTGAAACGGTGGTGAAAGGACGGTGAAAGAATACTGAAAACAATCCTATCTTCCAAGGCTCCGGTGCCAGGTATGGGAAATACCAAGTTACCTGGGCCTCAGCAGAGGTTTCTCTGCGAAAAGCATCCTAGGCTTCAGGATGCAGAGACCGACCTCATGCCTGTTACGGTGCAAAACGCCATGGAAATGGCCAATAATTACCAACATACTGGTGATCTCAAAAGGGTCAGGATGAAATCTGAAGCACGATCCACACTTTTCCCATCTCACGCAAATATGCACTTACCAACTCTGCAGATAAGCAAACCAAAGGCAGGGCTGACAGAAGCCCTGCACTTACACCCCACCCAGAAATCTCAACTACCAGGCAGGATTCTGACGCTAATGCCAGAAATCTGCTCGGGTTCTGAACATCATGGCGAAACTACAGTGGAATAATACCGAAAAGAACACTTTCTTTGCAGTCTCTAGCACCAACTTTTGGAAATACCAAGTTTACTGGGCCTCGGCCTGCTTTCCTCTGTGAAAACTCCCCTATGCTTAAGGATGCAGAGACCGACCTTAGGACAGTTACGGGGAAAAGTGCTACGGAAAAATACCAAATAGTTCTCCACCTAGCGGTTCTTTCCAAAGTTGCGCCACACACCTCTCGGAAAGATCGAGTGACTGCGGCCTAGCCTTCCATTGGTCTGGAGAAGGAATCGCCGTTCCTAGCTGATGAATCAAATGATTCTGAAAGGAACGGTGAAAAGTGCGGATTCTGTTTCAGTCTTTAGACTGAAACAGGATCCGCACTATTCACCTCTCCCACAAAGGCGCACTTCTCGTGTCTGGCGCGAGTCCCACAAACCCAGGACGGACAGAGGCCCTGCACTTGCCACCCCAGAAAAATATCTCATCTCCAAGGAAGGGTCCTTACGCTAACGGTTGAAAAGGGCTGCAGTTCTTGAAACGGTGGTGAAAGGACGGTGAAAGAATACTGAAAACAATCCTATCTTCCAAGGTTCCGGTGCCAGGTATGGGAAATACCAAGTTACCTGGGCCTCAGCAGAGGTTTCCCTGCGAAAAGCTTCCTAGGCTTCAGGATGCAGAGACCGACCTCATGACTGTTACGGTGCAAAACGCTATGGAAATGGCCAATAATTACCAACATACTGGTGATCTCAAAAGGGTCAGGATGAAATCTGAAGCACGATCCACACTTTTCCCATCTCACGCAAATATGCACTTTCCAACTCTGCAGGTAAGCAAACCAAAGGCAGGGCTGACAGAAGCCCCGCACTTACACCCCACCCAGAAATCTCAACTACCAGGCAGGATTCTGACGCTAATGCCAGAAACCTGCTCGGGTTCTGAACATCAAGGCGAAACCACAGTGGAATAATACCGAAAAGAACACTTTCTTTGCAGTCTCTAGCACCAACTATTGGAAATGCCCAGTTTACTGGGTCTCGGCCTGCTTTCCTCTGTGAAAACGCCCCTATGCTTAAGGATGCAGAGACCGACCTTAGGACAGTTACGGGGAAAAGTGCTATGGAAAAATACCAAATAGTTCTCCACCTAGCGGTTCTTTCCAAAGTTGCGCCACACACCTCTCGGAAAGATCGAGTGACTGCGGCCTAGCCTTCCATTGGTCTGGAGAAGGAATCGCCGTTCCTAGCTGATGAATCAAATGATTCTGAAAGGAACGGTGAAAAGTGCGGATCCTGTTTCAGTCTTTAGACTGAAACAGGATCCGCACTATTCACCTCTCCCACAAAGGCGCACTTCTCCTGTCTGGCGCGAGTCCCACAAACCCAGGACGGACAGAGGCCCTGCACTTGCCACCCCAGAAAAATATCTCATCTCCAAGGAAGGGTCCTTACGCTAACGGTTGAAAAGGGCTCCCGTTCTTGAAACGGTGCTGAAAGGACGGTGAAAGAATACTGAAAACAATCCTATCTTCCAAGGCTCCGGTGCCAGGTATGGGAAATACCAAGTTACCTGGGCCTCAGCAGAGGTTTCTCTGCGAAAAGCATCCTAGGCTTCAGGACGCAGACACCGACCTCATGACTGTTACGGTGCAAAACGCTATGGAAATGGCCAATAATTACCAACATACTGGTGATCTCAAAAGGGTCAGGATGAAATCTGAAGCACGATCCACACTTTTCCCATCTCACGCAAATATGCACTTACCAACTCTGCAGGTAAGCAAACCAAAGGCAGGGCTGACAGAAGCCCCGCACTTACACCCCACCCAGAAATCTCAACTACCAGGCAGGATTCTGACGCTAATGCGAGAAACCTGCTCGGGTTCTGAACATCATGGCGAAACCACAGTGGAATAATACCGAAAAGAACACTTTCTTTGCAGTCTCTAGCACCAACTATTGGAAATGCCCAGTTTACTGGGCCTCGGCCTGCTTTCCTCTGTGAAAACTCCCCTATGCATAAGGATGCAGAGACCACCCTTAGGACAGTTACGGGAAAAAGTGCTACGGAAAAATACCAAATAGTTCTCCACCTACCGGTTCTTTCCAAAGTTGCGCCACACACCTCTCGGAAAGATCGAGTGACTGCGGCCTAGCCTTCCATTGGTCTGGAGAAGGAATCGCCGTTCCTAGCTGATGAATCAAATGATTCTGAAAGGAACGGTGAAAAGTGCGGATCCTGTTTCAGTCTAAACAGGATCCGCACTATTCACCTCTCCCACAAAGGCGCACTTCTCGTGTCTGGCGCGAGTCCCACAAACCCAGGACGGACAGAGACCCTGCACTTGCCACCCCAGAAAAATATCTCATCTCCAAGGAGGGGTCCTTACGCTAACGGTTGAAAAGGGCTCCCGTTCTTGAAACGGTGGTGAAAGGACGGTGAAAGAATACTGAAAACAATCCTGTCTTCCAAGGCTCCAGTGCCAGGTATGGGAAATACCAAGTTACCTGGGCCTCAGCAGAGGTTTCTCTGCGAAAAGCATCCTAGGCTTCAGGATGCAGAGACCGACCTCATGACTGTTACGGTGCAAAACGCTATGGAAATGGCCAATAATTACCAACATACTGGTGATCTCAAAAGGGTCAGGATGAAATCTGAAGCACGATCCACACTTTTCCCAACTCACGTAAATATGCACTTACCACCTCTGCAGGTAAGCAAACCAAAGGCGGGGCTGAAAGAAGCCCCGCACTTACACCCCAGCCAGAAATCTCAACTACCAGGCAGGATTCTGACGCTAATGCGAGAAACCTGCTCGGGTTCTGAACATCATGGCGAAACCACAGTGGAATAATACCGAAAAGAACACTTTCTTTGCAGTCTCTAGCACCAACTATTGGAAATGCCAAGTTTACTGGGCCTCGGCCTGCTTTCCTCTGTGAAAACTCCCCTATGCTTAAGGATGCAGAGACCAACCTTAGGACACTTACGGGGAAAAGTGCTACGGAAAAATACCAAATAGTTCTCCACCTACCGGTTCTTTCCAAAGTTTCCCCACACACCTCTCGGAAAGATCGAGTGACTGCGGCCTAGCCTTCCATTGGTCTGGAGAAGGAATCGCCGTTCCTAGCTGATGAATCAAATGATTCAAAAGGAACGGTGAAAAGTGCGGATCCTGTTTCAGTCTTTAGACTGAAACAGGATCCGCACTATTCACCTCTCCCACAAAGGCGCACTTCTCGTGTCTGGCGCGAGTCCCACAAACCCAGGACGGACAGAGACCCTGCACTTGCCACCCCAGAAAAATATCTCATCTCCAAGGAAGGGTCCTTACGCTAACGGTTGAAAAGGGCTCCCGTTCTTGAAACGGTGCTGAAAGGACGGTGAAAGAATACTGAAAACAATCCTATCTTCCAAGGCTCCGGTGCCAGGTATGGGAAATACCAAGTTACCTGGGTCTCAGCAGAGGTTTCTCTGCGAAAAGCATCCTAGGCTTCAGGACGTAGACACCGACCTCATGACTGTTACGGTGCAAAACGCTATGGAAATGGCCAATAATTACCAACATACTGGTGATCTCAAAAGGGTCAGGATGAAATCTGAAGCACGATCCACACTTTTCCCATCTCACGCAAATATGCACTTACCAACTCTGCAGGTAAGCAAACCAAAGGCAGGGCTGACAGAAGCCCCGCACTTACACCCCACCCAGAAATCTCAACTACCAGGCAGGATTCTGACGCTAATGCGAGAAACCTGCTCGGGTTCTGAACATCATGGCGAAACCACAGTGGAATAATACCGAAAAGAAAACTTTCTTTGCAGTCTCTAGCACCAACTATTGGAAATGCCCAGTTTACTGGGCCTCGGCCTGCTTTCCTCTGTGAAAACTCCCCTATGCTTAAGGATGCAGAGACCACCCTTAGGACAGTTACGGGGAAAAGTGCTACGGAAAAATACCAAATAGTTCTCCACCTAGCGGTTCTTTCCAAAGTTGCGCCACACACCTCTCGGAAAGATCGAGTGACTGCGGCCTAGCCTTCCATTGGTCTGGAGAAGGAATCGCCGTTCCTAGCTGATGAATCAAATGATTCTGAAAGGAACGGTGAAAAGTGCGGATCCTGTTTCAGTCTAAACAGGATCCGCACTATTCACCTCTCCCACAAAGGCGCACTTCTCATGTCTGGCGCGAGTCCCACAAACCCAGGACGGACAGAGGCCCTGCACTTGCCACCCCAGAAAAATATCTCATCTCCAAGGAGGGGTCCTTACGCTAACGGTTGAAAAGGGCTCCCGTTCTTGAAACGGTGGTGAAAGGACGGTGAAAGAATACTGAAAACAATCCTATCTTCCAAGGCTCCGGTGCCAGGTATGGGAAATGCCAAGTTACCTGGGCCTCAGCAGAGGTTTCTCTGCGAAAAGCATCCTAGGCTTCAGGATGCAGAGACCGACCTCATGACTGTTACGGTGCAAAACGCTATGGAAATGGCCAATAATTACCAACATACTGGTGTTCTCAAAAGGGTCAGGATGAAATCTGAAGCACGATCCACATTTTTGCCAACTCACGTAAATATGCAATTACCACCTCTGCAGGTAAGCAAACCAAAGGCGGGGCTGAAAGAAGCCCCGCACTTACACCCCACCCAGAAATCTCAACTACCAGGCAGGATTCTGACGCTAATGCGAGAAACCTGCTCGGGTTCTGAACATCATGGCGAAACCACAGTGGAATAATCCCGAAAAGAACACTTTCTTTGCAGTCTCTAGCACCAACTATTGGAAATGCCAAGTTTACTGGGCCTCGGCCTGCTTTCCTCTGTGAAAACTCCCCTATGCTTAAGGATGCAGAGACCAACCTTAGGACAGTTACGGGGAAAAGTGCTACGGAAAAATACCAAATAGTTCTCTACCTACCGGTTCTTTCCAAAGTTGCGCCACACACCTCTCGGAAAGATCGAGTGACTGCGGCCTAGCCTTCCATTGGTCTGGAGAAGGAATCGCCGTTCCTAGCTGATGAATCAAATGATTCTGAAAGGAATGGTGAAAAGTGCGGTTCCTGTTTCAGTCTTTAGACTGAAACAGGAACCGCAATATTCACCTCTCCCACAAAGGCGCACTTCTCGTGTCTGGCGCGAGTCCCAAAAACCCAGGACGGACAGAGCCCCTGCACTTGCCACCCCAGAAAAATATCTCATCTCCAAGGAGGGGTCCTTACGCTAACGGTTGAAAAGGGTTCCCGTTCTTGAAACGGTGGTGAAAGGACGGTGAAAGAATACTGAAAACAATCCTATATTCCACGGCTCCGGTGCCAGGTATTGGAAATACCAAGTTACCTGGGCCTCAGCAGAGGTTTCTCTGCGAAAAGCATCCTAGGCTTCAGGATGCAGAGACCGACCTCATGACTGTTACGGTGCAAAACGCTATGGAAATGGCCAATAATTACCAACATATTGGTGATCTCAAAAGGGTCAGGATGAAATCGGAAGCACGATCCACACTTTTCCCATCTAACGCAAATATGCACTTACCAACTCTACAGGTAAGCAAACCAAAGGCAGGGCTGACAGAAGCCCCGCACTTACACCCCACCCAGAAATCTCAACTACCAGGCAGGATTCTGACGCTAATGCGAGAAACCTGCTCGGGTTCTGAACATCAAGGCGAAACCACAGTGGAATAATACCGAAAAGAACACTTTCTTTGCAGTCTCTAGCACCAACTATTGGAAATGCCCAGTTTACTGGGCCTCGGCCTGCTTTCCTCTGTGAAAACTCCCCTATGCTTAAGGATGCAGAGACCAACCTTAGGACAGTTACGGGGAAAAGTGCTACGGAAAAATACCAAATAGTTCTCCACCTAGCGGTTCTTTCCAAAGTTGCGCCACACACCTCTCGGAAAGATCCAGTGACTGCGGCCTAGCCTTCCATTGGTCTGGAGAAGGAATCGCCGTTCCTAGCTGATGAATCAAATGATTCTGAAAGGAACGGTGAAAAGTGCGGATCCTGTTTCAGTCTTTAGACTGAAACAGGATCCGCACTATTCACCTCTCCCACAAAGGCGCACTTCTCGTGTCTGGCGCGAGTCCCACAAACCCAGGACGGACAGAGGCCCTGCACTTGCCACCCCAGAGAGATATCTCATCTCCAAGGAAGGGTCCTTACGCTAATGGTTGAAAAGGGCTCCCGTTCTTGAAACGGTGGTGAAAGGACGGTGAAAGGATACTGAAAACAATCCTATCTTCCAAGGCTCCGGTGCCAGGTACGGGAAATACCAAGTTACCTGGGCCTAAGCAGAGGTTTCTCTGCGAAAAGCATCCTAGGCTTCAGGACACCTACACCGACCTCATGCCTGTTACGGTGCAAAACGCCATGGAAATGGCCAATAATTACCAACATACTGGTGATCTCAAAAGGGTCAGGATGAAATCTGAAGCACGATCCACACTTTTCCCATCTCACGCAAATATGCACTTACCAACTCTGCAGGTAAGCAAACCAAAGGCAGGGCTGACAGAAGCCTCGCACTTACACCCCACCCAGAAATCTCAACTACCAGGCAGGATTCTGACGCTAATGCGAGAAACCTGCTCGGGTTCTGAACATCATGGCGAAACCACAGTGTAATACTACCAAAAAGAACACTTTCTTTGCAGTCTCTAGCACCAACTATTGGAAATGCCAAGTTTACTGGGCCTCGGCCTGCTTTCCTCTGTGAAAACTCCCCTAAGCTTAAGGATGCAGAGACCAACCTTAGGACAGTTACGGGGAAAAGTGCTACGGAAAAATACCAAAGAGTTCTCCACCTAGCCTTTCTTTCCAAAGTTGCGCCACACACCTCTCGGAAAGATCCAGTGACTGCGGCCTAGCCTTCCATTGGTCTGGAGAAGGAATCTCTGTCCCTAGCTGATGAATCAAATGATCCTGAAAGGAACGGTGAGAAGTGTGGATCCTGTTTCAGACTGAAACAGGATCCGCACTATTCACCTCTCCCACAAAGGCGCACTTCTCGTGTCTGGCGCGAGTCCCACAAACCCAGGACGGACAGAGGCCCTGCACTTGCCACCCCAGAAAAATATCTCATCTCCAAGGAAGGGTCCTTACGCTAACGGTTGAAAAGGGCTCCCGTTCTTGAAACGGTGGTGAAAGGTCCGTGAAAGAATGCTGAAAACAATCCTATCTTCCAAGGCTCCGGTGCCAGGTATGGGAAATACCAAGTTACCTGGGCCTCAGCAGAGGTTTCTCTGCGAAAAGCATCCTAGGCTTCAGGATGCAGAGACCGACCTCATGCCTGTTACGGTGCGAAACGCTATGGAAATGGCCAATAATTACCAACATACTGGTGATCTCAAAAGGGTCAGGATGAAATCTGAAGCACGATCCACACTTTTCCCATCTCACGCAAATATGCACTTACCAACTCTGCAGGTAAGCAAACCAAAGGCAGGGCTGACAGAAGCCCCGCACTTACACCCCACCCAGAAATCTCAACTACCAGGCAGGATTCTGACGCTAATGCGAGAAACCTGCTCGGGTTCTGAACATCATGGCGAAACCACAGTGGAATAATACCGAAAAGAACACTTTCTTTACAGTCTCTAGCACCAACTATTGGAAATGCCAAGTTTACTGGGCCTCGGCCTGCTTTCCTCTGTGAAAACTCCCCTATGCTTAAGGATGCAGAGACCAACCTTAGGACAGTTACGGGGAAAAGTGCTACGGAAAAATACCAAATAGTTCTCCACCTAGCGGTTCTTTCCAAAGTTGCGCCACACACCTCTCGGAAAGATCATGTGACTGCGGCCTAGCCTTCCATTGGTCTGGAGAAGGAATCTCTGTCCCTAGCTGATGAATCAAATGATTCTGAAAGGAACGGTGAAAAGTGCGGATCCTGTTTCAGTCTTTAGACTGAAACAGGATCCACACTATTCACCTCTCCCACAAAGGCGCATTTCTCGTGTGTGGCGCGAGTCCCACAACCCAGGACGGACAGAGGCCCTGCACTTGCCACCCCAGAAAAATATCTTATCTCCAAGGAAGGGTCCTTACGCTAACGGTTGAAAAGAGCTCCCGTTCTTGAAACGGTGGTGAAAGGACGGTGAAAGAATACTGAAAACAATCCTATCTTCCTAGGCTCCGGTGCCAGGTATGGGAAATACCAAGTTACCTGGGCCTCAGCAGAGGTTTCTCTGCGAAAAGCATCCTAGGCTTCAGGATGCAGAGACCGACCTCATGCCTGTTACGGTGCAAAACGCTATGGAAATGGCCAATAATTACCAACATACTGGTGATCTCAAAAGGGTCAGGATGAAATCTGAAGCACGATCCACACTTTTCCCATCTCACGCAAATATGCACTTACCAACTCTGCAGGTAAGCAAACCAAAGGCAGGGCTGACAGAAGCCCCGCACTTACACCCCACCCTGAAATCTCAACTACCAGGCAGGATTCTGACGCTAATGCGAGAAACCTGCTCGGGTTCTGAACATCATGGTGAAACCACAGTGGAATAATACCGAAAAGAACACTTTCTTTGCAGTCTCTAGCACCAACTATTGGAAATGCCAAGTTTACTGGGCCTCGGCCTGCTTTCCTCTGTGAAAACTCCCCTGTGATTCAGGATGCAGAGACCAACCTTAGGACAGTTACGGGGAAAAGTGCTATGGAAAAATACCAAACAGTTCTCCACCTAGCGGTTCTTTCCAAAGTTGCGCCACACACCTCTCGGAAAGATCCAGTGACTGCGGCCTAGCCTTCCATTGGTCTGGAGAAGGAATCTCTGTCCCTAGCTGATGAATCAAATGATTCTGAAAGGAACGGTGAAAAGTGTGGATCCTGTTTCAGTCTTTCGACTGAAACAGGATGAGCACTACTCACCTCTCCCACAAAGGCGCACTTCTCCTGTCTGTCGCGAGTCCCACAAACCCAGGACGGACAGAGGCCCTGCACTTGCCACCCCAGAAAAATCTCTCATCTAGAAGGAAGGGTCCTTACGCTAACGGTTGAAAAGGGCTCCCGTTCTTGAAACGGTGGTGAAAGGACCGTGAAAGAATGCTGAAAACAATCCTATCTTCCAAGGCTCCGGTGCCAGGTATGGGAAATACCAAGTTACCTGGGCCTCAGCAGAGGTTTCTCTGCGAAAAGCATCCTAGGCTTCAGGATGCAGAGACCGACCTCATGCCTGTTACGGTGCAAAACGCCATGGAAATGGCCAATAATTACCAACATACTGGTTATCTCAAACGGGTCAGGATGAAATCTGAAGCACGATCCACACTTTTCCCATCTCACGCAAATATGCACTTACCAACTCTGCAGGTAAGCAAACCAAAGGCAGGGCTGACAGAAGCCCCGCACTTACACCCCACCCAGAAATCTCAACTACCAGGCAGGATTCTGACGCTAATGCGAGAAACCTGCTCGGGTTCTGAACATCATGGCGAAACCACAGTGGAATAATACCGAAAAGAACACTTTCTTTGCAGTCTCAAGCACCAACTATTGGAAATGCCAAGTTTACTGGGCCTCGGCCTGCTTTCCTCTGTGAAAACTCCCCTATGCTTAAGGATGGAGAGACCAACATTAGGACAGTTACGGGGAAAAGTGCTACGGAAAAATACCAAAGAGTTCTCCCCCTAGCGGTTCTTTCCAAAGTTGCGCCACACACCTCTCGGAAAGATCCAGTGACTGCGGCCTAGCCTTCCATTGGTCTGGAGAAGGAATCGCCGTCCCTAGCTGATGAATCAAATGATTCTGAAAGGAACGGTGAAAAGTGCGGATCCTGTTTCAGTCTTTAGACTGAAACAGGATCCGCACTATTCACCTCTCCCACAAAGGCGCACTTCTCGTGTCTGGCGCGAGTCCCACAAACCCAGGACGGACAGAGGCCCTGCACTTGCCACCCCAGAAAAATATCTCATCTCCAAGGAAGGGTCCTTACGCTAACGGTTGAAAAGGGCTCCCGTTCTTGAAACGGTGGTGAAAGGTCCGTGAAAGAATGCTGAAAACAATCCTATCTTCCAAGGCTCCGGTGCCAGGTATGGGAAATACCAAGTTACCTGGGCCTCAGCAGAGGTTTCTCTGCGAAAAGCATCCTAGGCTTCAGGATGCAGAGACCGACCTCATGCCTGTTACGGTGCGAAACGCTATGGAAATGGCCAATAATTACCAACATACTGGTGATCTCAAAAGGGTCAGGATGAAATCTGAAGCACGATCCACACTTTTCCCATCTCACGCAAATATGCACTTACCAACTCTGCAGGTAAGCAAACCAAAGGCAGGGCTGACAGAAGCCCCGCACTTACACCCCACCCAGAAATCTCAACTACCAGGCAGGATTCTGACGCTAATGCGAGAAACCTGCTCGGGTTCTGAACATCATGGCGAAACCACAGTGGAATAATACCGAAAAGAACACTTTCTTTACAGTCTCTAGCACCAACTATTGGAAATGCCAAGTTTACTGGGCCTCGGCCTGCTTTCCTCTGTGAAAACTCCCCTATGCTTAAGGATGCAGAGACCAACCTTAGGACAGTTACGGGGAAAAGTGCTACGGAAAAATACCAAATAGTTCTCCACCTAGCGGTTCTTTCCAAAGTTGCGCCACACACCTCTCGGAAAGATCATGTGACTGCGGCCTAGCCTTCCATTGGTCTGGAGAAGGAATCTCTGTCCCTAGCTGATGAATCAAATGATTCTGAAAGGAACGGTGAAAAGTGCGGATCCTGTTTCAGTCTTTAGACTGAAACAGGATCCACACTATTCACCTCTCCCACAAAGGCGCATTTCTCGTGTGTGGCGCGAGTCCCACAACCCAGGACGGACAGAGGCCCTGCACTTGCCACCCCAGAAAAATATCTTATCTCCAAGGAAGGGTCCTTACGCTAACGGTTGAAAAGAGCTCCCGTTCTTGAAACGGTGGTGAAAGGACGGTGAAAGAATACTGAAAACAATCCTATCTTCCTAGGCTCCGGTGCCAGGTATGGGAAATACCAAGTTACCTGGGCCTCAGCAGAGGTTTCTCTGCGAAAAGCATCCTAGGCTTCAGGATGCAGAGACCGACCTCATGCCTGTTACGGTGCAAAACGCTATGGAAATGGCCAATAATTACCAACATACTGGTGATCTCAAAAGGGTCAGGATGAAATCTGAAGCACGATCCACACTTTTCCCATCTCACGCAAATATGCACTTACCAACTCTGCAGGTAAGCAAACCAAAGGCAGGGCTGACAGAAGCCCCGCACTTACACCCCACCCTGAAATCTCAACTACCAGGCAGGATTCTGACGCTAATGCGAGAAACCTGCTCGGGTTCTGAACATCATGGTGAAACCACAGTGGAATAATACCGAAAAGAACACTTTCTTTGCAGTCTCTAGCACCAACTATTGGAAATGCCAAGTTTACTGGGCCTCGGCCTGCTTTCCTCTGTGAAAACTCCCCTGTGATTCAGGATGCAGAGACCAACCTTAGGACAGTTACGGGGAAAAGTGCTATGGAAAAATACCAAACAGTTCTCCACCTAGCGGTTCTTTCCAAAGTTGCGCCACACAACTCTCGGAAAGATCGAGTGACTGCGGCCTAGCCTTCCACTGGTCTGGAGAAGGAATCGCCGTTCCTAGCTGATGAATCAAATGATTGTGAAAGGAACGGTGAAAAGTGCAGATCCTGTTTCAGTCTTTAGACTGAAACAGGATCCGCACTATTCACCTCTCCCACAAAGGCGCACTTCTCGTGTCTGGCGCGAGTCCCACAAACCCAGGACGGACAGAGGCCCTGCACTTGCCACCCCAGAAAAATATCTCATCTCCAAGGAAGGGTCCTTACGCTAACGGTTGAAAAGGGCTCCCGTTCTTGAAACGGTGGTGAAAGGACGGTGAAACAATACTGAAAACAATCCTATCTTCCAAGGCTCCGGTGCCAGGTATGGGAAATACCAAGTTACCTGGGCCTCAGCAGAGGTTTCTCTGCGAAAAGCATCCTAGGCTTCAGGATGCAGAGATTGACCTCATGACTGTTACGGTGCAAAACGCTATGGAAATAGCCAATAATTACCAACATACTGGTGATCTTAAAAGGGTCAGGATGAAATCTGAAGCACGATCCACAATTTTCCCATCTCACGCAAATATGCACTTACCAACTCTGCAGGTAAGCAAACCAAAGGCAGGGCTGACAGAAGCCCCGCACTTACACCCCACCCAGAAATCTCAACTACCAGGCAGGATTCTGACGCTAATGCCAGAAACCTGCTCGGGTTCTGAACATCATGGCGAAACCACAGTGGAATAATACGGAAAAGAACACTTTCTGTGCAGTCTCTAGCACCAACTATTGGAAATGCCAAGTTTACTGGGCCTCGGCCTGCTTTAGTCTGTGAAAACTCCCCTATGCTTAAGGATGCAGAGACCAACCTTAGGACAGTTACGGGGAAAACTGCTACGGAAAAATACCAAATAGTTCTCCACCTAGCGTTTCTTTCCAAAGTTGCGCCACACACCTCTCGGAAAGATCGAGTGACTGCGGCCTAGCCTTCCATTGGTCTGGAGAAGGAATCGTCGTTCCTAGCTGATGAATCAAATGATTCTGAAAGGAACGGTGAGAAGTGCGGATCCTGTTTCAGTCTTTAGACTGAAACAGGATCCGCACTATTCACCTCTCCCACAAAGGCGCACTTCTCGTGTCTGGCGCGAGTCCCACAAACCCAGGACGGACAGAAGCCCTGCACTTGCCACCCCAGAAAAATATCTCATCTACAAGGAAGGGTCCTTACGCTAACGGTTGAAAAGGGCTCCCGTTCTTGAAACGGTGGTGAAAGGACCGTGAAAGAATGCTGAAAACAATCCTATCTTCCAAGGCTCCGGTGCCAGGTATGGGAAATACCAAGTTACCTGGGCCTCAGCAGAGGTTTCTCTGCGAAAAGCATCCTAGGCTTAAGGATGCAGAGACCGACCTCATGCCTGTTACGGTGCAAAACGCCATGGATATGGCCAATAATTACCACCATACTGGTGATCTCAAAAGGGTCAGGATGAAATCTAAAGCACGATCCACACTTTTCCCATCTCACGTAAATACGCACTTACCAACTCTGCAGGTAAGCAAACCAAAGGCAGGGCTGACAGAAGCCCCGCACTTACACCCCACCCAAAAATCTCAACTACCAGGCAGGATTCTGACTCTCATGCGAGAAACCTGCTCGGGTTCTGAACATCATGGCGAAACCACAGTGCAATAATACCGAAAAGAACACTTTCTTTGCAGTCTCTAGTACCAACTATTGGAAATGCCAAGTTTACTGGGCCTCGGCCTGCTTTCCTCTGTGAAAACTCCCCTATGCTTAAGGATGTAGAGACCAACCTTAGGACAGTTACGGGGAAAAGTGCTACGGAAAAATACCAAATAGTTCTCCACCTAGCGGTTCTTTCCAAACTTGCGCCACACACCTCTCGGAAAGATCCAGTGACTGCGGCCTAGCCTTCCATTGTTCTGGAGAAGGAATCGCCGTCCCTAGCTGATGAATCAAATGATTCTGAAAGGAACGGTGAAAAGTGCGGATCCTGTTTCAGTCTTTAGACTGAAACAGTATCCGCACTATTCACCTCTCCCACAAAGACGCACTTCTCGTGTCTGGCGCGAGTCCCACAAACCCAGGACGGACAGAGGCCCTGCACTTGCCAACCCAGAAAAATATCTCATCTCCAAGGAAGGGTCCTTACGCTAACGGTTGAAAAGGGCTCCCGTTCTTGAAACGGTGGTGAAAGGACCGTGAAAGAATGCTGAAAACAATCCTATCTTCCAAGGCTCCGGTGCCAGGTATGGGAAATACCAAGTTACCTGGGCCTCAGCAGAGGTTTCTCTGCGAAAAGCATCCTAGGCTTCAGGATGCAGAGACCGACCTCATGACTGTTACCGTGCAGAACGCTATGGAAATGGCCAATAATTACCAACATACTGGTGATCTCAAAAGGGTCAGGATGAAATCTGAAGCACGATCCACACTTTTCCCATCTCACGCAAATATTCACTTACCAACTCTGCAGGTAAGCAAACCAAAGGCAGGGCTTACAGAAGCCCCACATTTACACCCCACCCAGAAATCTCAACTACCAGGCAGGATTCTGACGCTAATGCGAGAAACCTGCTCGGGTTCTGAACATCATGGCGAAACCACAGTGGAATAATACCGAAAAGAACACTTTCTTTGCAGTCTCTAGCACCAACTATTGGAAATGCCAAGTTTACTGGGCCTCGGCCTGCTTTCCTCTGTGAAAACTCCCCTATGCTTAAGGATGCAGAGACCAATCTTAGGACAGTTACGGGGAAAAGTGCTACGGAAAAATACCAAATAGTTCTCCACCTAGCGGTTCTTTCCAAAGTTGCGCCACACACCTCTCGGAAAGATCGAGTGACTGCGG
This sequence comes from Lemur catta, assembly GCF_020740605.2. Classification (NCBI taxonomy): domain Eukaryota; kingdom Metazoa; phylum Chordata; class Mammalia; order Primates; family Lemuridae; genus Lemur; species Lemur catta. Next base: position 538,893 of record NW_025423737.1, read on the forward strand.
CCTAGCCTTCCATTGGTCTGGAGAAGGAATCGCCGTCCCTAGCTGATGAATCAAATGATTCTGAAAGGAACGGTGAAAAGTGCGGATCCTGTTTCAGTCTTTAGACTGAAACAGGATCCGCACTATTCACCTCTCCCACAAAGGCGCACTTCTCGTGTCTGGCGCGAGTCCCACAAACCCAGGACGGACAGAGGCCCTGCACTTGCGAGCATAGAAATATATCTCATCTCCAAGGAAGGGTCCTTACGCTAACGGTTGAAAAGGGCTCCCGTTTTTGAAACGGTGGTGAAAGGACCGTGAAAGAATGCTGAAAACAATCCTATCTTCCAAGGCTCCGGTGCCAGGTATGGGAAATACCAAGTTACCTGGGCCTCAGCAGAGGTTTCTCTGCGAAAAGCATCCTAGGCTTCAGGATGCAGAGACCGACCTCATGCCTGTTACGGTGCAAAACGCCATGGAAATGGCCAATAATTACCAACATACTGGTTATCTCAAACGGGTCAGGATGAAATCTGAAGCACGATCCACACTTTTCCCATCTCACGCAAATATGCACTTACCAACTCTGCAGGTAAGCAAACCAAAGGCAGGGCTGACAGAAGCCCCGCACTTACACCCCACCCAGAAATCTCAACTACCAGGCAGGATTCTGACGCTAATGCGAGAAACCTGCTCGGGTTCTGAACATCATGGCGAAACCACAGTGGAATAATACCGAAAAGAACACTTTCTTTGCAGTCTCAAGCACCAACTATTGGAAATGCCAAGTTTACTGGGCCTCGGCCTGCTTTCCTCTGTGAAAACTCCCCTATGCTTAAGGATGGAGAGACCAACATTAGGACAGTTACGGGGAAAAGTGCTACGGAAAAATACCAAAGAGTTCTCCCCCTAGCGGTTCTTTCCAAAGTTGCGCCACACACCTCTCGGAAAGATCCAGTGACTGCGGCCTAGCCTTCCATTGGTCTGGAGAAGGAATCGCCGTCCCTAGCTGATGAATCAAATGATTCTGAAAGGAACGGTGAAAAGTGCGGATCCTGTTTCAGTCTTTAGACTGAAACAGGATCCGCACTATTCACCTCTCCCACAAAGGCGCACTTCTCGTGTCTGGCGCGAGTCCCACAAACCCAGGACGGACAGAGGCCCTGCACTTGCCACCCCAGAAAAATATCTCATCTACAAGGAAGGGTCGTTACGCTAACGGTTGAAAAAGGCTCCCGTTCTTGAAACGGTGGTGAAAGGACGGTGAAAGTATACTGAAAACAATCCTATCTTCCAAGGCTCCGGTGCCAGGTATGGGAAATACCAAGTTACCTGGGCCTCAGCAGATGTATCTCTGCGAAAAGCATCCTAGGCTTCAGGACGCAGAGACCGACCTCATGACTGTTACGGTGCAAAAAGCTATGGAAATGGCCAATAATTACCAACATACTGGTGATCTCAAAAGGGTCAGGATGAAATCTGAAGCACGATCCACACTTTTCCCATCTCACGCAAATATGCATTTACCAACTCTGCAGGTAAGCAAACCAAAGGCAGGGCTCACAGAAGCCCCGCACTTACACCCCACCCAGAAATCTCAACTACCAGGCAGGATTCTGACGCTAATGCGAGAAACCTGCTCGGCTTCTGAACATCATGGCGAAACCACAGTGGAATAATACCGAAAAGAACACTTTCTTTGCAGTCTCTAGCACCAACTATTGGAACTGCCAAGTTTACTGGGCCTCGGCCTGCTTTCCTCTGTGAAAACTCCCCAATGCTTAAGGATGCAGAGACCAACCTTAGGACAGTTACGGGGAAAAGTGCTATGGAAAAATACCAAACAGTTCTCCACCTAGCGGTTCTTTCCAAAGTTGCGCCACACAACTCTCGGAAAGATCGAGTGACTGCGGCCTAGCCTTCCACTGGTCTGGAGAAGGAATCGCCGTTCCTAGCTGATGAATCAAATGATTGTGAAAGGAACGGTGAAAAGTGCAGATCCTGTTTCAGTCTTTAGACTGAAACAGGATCCGCACTATTCACCTCTCCCACAAAGGCGCACTTCTCGTGTCTGGCGCGAGTCCCACAAACCCAGGACGGACAGAGGCCCTGCACTTGCCACCCCAGAAAAATATCTCATCTCCAAGGAAGGGTCCTTACGCTAACGGTTGAAAAGGGCTCCCGTTCTTGAAACGGTGGTGAAAGGACGGTGAAACAATACTGAAAACAATCCTATCTTCCAAGGCTCCGGTGCCAGGTATGGGAAATACCAAGTTACCTGGGCCTCAGCAGAGGTTTCTCTGCGAAAAGCATCCTAGGCTTCAGGATGCAGAGATTGACCTCATGACTGTTACGGTGCAGAACGCTATGGAAATAGCCAATAATTACCAACATACTGGTGATCTCAAAAGGGTCAGGATGAAATCTGAAGCACGATCCACAATTTTCCCATCTCACGCAAATATGCACTTACCAACTCTGCAGGTAAGCAAACCAAAGGCAGGGCTGACAGAAGCCCCGCACTTACACCCCACCCAGAAATCTCAACTACCAGGCAGGATTCTGACGCTAATGCGAGAAACCTGCTCGGGTTCTGAACATCATGGCGAAACCACAGTGGAATAATACGGAAAAGAACACTTTCTGTGCAGTCTCTAGCACCAACTATTGGAAATGCCAAGTTTACTGGGCCTCGGCCTGCTTTAGTCTGTGAAAACTCCCCTATGCTTAAGGATGCAGAGACCAACCTTAGGACAGTTACGGGGAAAACTGCTACGGAAAAATACCAAATAGTTCTCCACCTAGCGTTTCTTTCCAAAGTTGCGCCACACACCTCTCGGAAAGATCGAGTGACTGCGGCCTAGCCTTCCATTGGTCTGGAGAAGGAATCGTCGTTCCTAGCTGATGAATCAAATGATTCTGAAAGGAACGGTGAGAAGTGCGGATCCTGTTTCAGTCTTTAGACTGAAACAGGATCCGCACTATTCACCTCTCCCACAAAGGCGCACTTCTCGTGTCTGGCGCGAGTCCCACAAACCCAGGACGGACAGAGGCCCTGCACTTGACACCCCAGAAAAATATCTCATCTACAAGGAAGGGTCCTTACGCTAACGGTTGAAAAGGGCTCCCGTTCTTGAAACGGTGGTGAAAGGACCGTGAAAGAATGCTGAAAACAATCCTATCTTCCAAGGCTCCGGTGCCAGGTATGGGAAATACCAAGTTACCTGGGCCTCAGCAGAGGTTTCTCTGCGAAAAGCATCCTAGGCTTAAGGATGCAGAGACCGACCTCATGCCTGTTACGGTGCAAAACGCCATGGATATGGCCAATAATTACCACCATACTGGTGATCTCAAAAGGGTCAGGATGAAATCTAAAGCACGATCCACACTTTTCCCATCTCACGCAAATACGCACTTCCCAACTCTGCAGGTAAGCAAACCAAAGGCAGGGCTGACAGAAGCCCCGCACTTACACCCCACCCAAAAATCTCAACTACCAGGCAGGATTCTGACTCTCATGCGAGAAACCTGCTCGGGTTCTGAACATCATGGCGAAACCACAGTGCAATAATACCGAAAAGAACACTTTCTTTGCAGTCTCTAGTACCAACTATTGGAAATGCCAAGTTTACTGGGCCTCGGCCTGCTTTCCTCTGTGAAAACTCCCCTATGCTTAAGGATGTAGAGACCAACCTTAGGACAGTTACGGGGAAAAGTGCTACGGAAAAATACCAAATAGTTCTCCACCTAGCGGTTCTTTCCAAACTTGCGCCACACACCTCTCGGAAAGATCCAGTGACTGCGGCCTAGCCTTCCATTGTTCTGGAGAAGGAATCGCCGTCCCTAGCTGATGAATCAAATGATTCTGAAAGGAACGGTGAAAAGTGCGGATCCTGTTTCAGTCTTTAGACTGAAACAGTATCCGCACTATTCACCTCTCCCACAAAGACGCACTTCTCGTGTCTGGCGCGAGTCCCACAAACCCAGGACGGACAGAGGCCCTGCACTTGCCAACCCAGAAAAATATCTCATCTCCAAGGAAGGGTCCTTACGCTAACGGTTGAAAAGGGCTCCCGTTCTTGAAACGGTGGTGAAAGGACCGTGAAAGAATGCTGAAAACAATCCTATCTTCCAAGGCTCCGGTGCCAGGTCTGGGAAATACCAAGTTACCTGGGCCTCAGCAGAGGTTTCTCTGCGAAAAGCATCCTAGGCTTCAGGATGCAGAGACCGACCTCATGACTGTTACCGTGCAGAACGCTATGGAAATGGCCAATAATTACCAACATACTGGTGATCTCAAAAGGGTCAGGATGAAATCTGAAGCACGATCCACACTTTTCCCATCTCACGCAAATATGCACTTACCAACTCTGCAGGTAAGCAAACCAAAGGCAGGGCTGACAGAAGCCCCACATTTACACCCCACCCAGAAATCTCAACTACCAGGCAGGATTCTGACGCTAATGCGAGAAACCTGCTCGGGTTCTGAACATCATGGTGAAACCACAGTGGAATAATACCGAAAAGAACACTTTCTTTGCAGTCTCTAGCACCAACTATTGGAAATGCCAAGTTTACTGGGCCTCGGCCTGCTTTCCTCTGTGAAAACTCCCCTGTGATTCAGGATGCAGAGACCAACCTTAGTACAGTTACGGGGAAAAGTGCTATGGAAAAACACCAAACAGTTCTCCACCTAGCGGTTCTTTCCAAAGTTGCGCCACACACCTCTCGGAAAGATCGAGTGACTGCGGCCTAGCCTTCCATTGGTCTGGAGAAGGAATCGCCGTCCCTAGCTGATGAATCAAATGATTCTGAAAGGAACGGTGAAAAGTGCGGATCCTGTTTCAGTCTTTAGACTGAAACAATATCCGCACTATTCACCTCTCCCACAAAGGCGCACTTCTCGGTTCTGGCGCGAGTCCCACAAACCCAGGACGGACAGAGGCCCTGCACTTGCCACCCCAGAAAAATATCTCATCTCCAAGGAAGGGTCCTTACGCTAACGGTTGAAAAGGGCTCCCGTTCTTGAAACGGTGGTGAAAGGACGGTGAAAGAATACTGAAAACAATCCTATCTTCGAAAGCTCTGGTGCCAGGTTTGGGAAATACCAAGTTACCTGGGCCTCAGCAGAGGTTTCTCTGCGAAAAGCATCCTAGGCTTCAGGATGCAGAGACCAACCGCATGAATGTTATGGTGCAAAACGCTATGGAAATAGCAAATAATTACCAACATACTGGCGATCTCAAAAGGGTCAGGATGAAATCTGAAGCACGATCCACACTTTTCCCATCTCACGCAAATATGCACTTACCAACTCTGCAGGTAAGCAAACCAAAGGCAGGGATGACAGAAGCCCCGCACTTACACCCCACCCAGAAATCTCAACTAACAGGCAGGATTCTGACGCTAATGCGAGAAACCTGCTCGGGTTCTGAACATCATGGCGAAACCACAGTGGAATAATACCGAAAAGAACACTTTCTTTGCAGTCTCTAGCACCAACTATTGGAAATGCCAAGTTTACTGGGCCTCGGCCTGCTTTCCTCTGTGAAAACTCCCCTATGCTTAAGGATGCAGAGACCCATCTTAGGACAGTTACGGGGAAAAGTGCTACGGAAAAATACCAAATAGTTCTCCACCTAGCGGTTCTTTCCAAAGTTGCGCCACACACCTCTCGGAAAGATCGAGTGACTGCGGCCTAGCCTTCCATTGGTCTGGAGAAGGAATCGCCGTCCCTAGCTGATGAATCAAATGATTCTGAAAGGAACGGTGAAAAGTGCGGATCCTGTTTCAGTCTTTAGACTGAAACAGGATCCGCACTATTCACCTCTCCCACAAAGGCGCACTTCTCGTGTCTGGCGCGAGTCCCACAAACCCAGGACGGACAGAGGCCCTGCACTTGCGAGCATAGAAATATATCTCATCTCCAAGGAAGGGTCCTTACGCTAACGGTTGAAAAGGGCTCCCGTTCTTGAAACGGTGGTGAAAGGACCGTGAAAGAATGCTGAAAACAATCCTATCTTCCAAGGCTCCGGTGCCAGGTATGGGAAATACCAAGTTACCTGGGCCTCAGCAGAGGTTTCTCTGCGAAAAGCATCCTAGGCTTCAGGATGCAGAGACCGACCTCATGCCTGTTACGGTGCAAAACGCCATGGAAATGGCCAATAATTACCAACATACTGGTTATCTCAAACGGGTCAGGATGAAATCTGAAGCACGATCCACACTTTTCCCATCTCACGCAAATATGCACTTACCAACTCTGCAGGTAAGCAAACCAAAGGCAGGGCTGACAGAAGCCCCGCACTTACACCCCACCCAGAAATCTCAACTACCAGGCAGGATTCTGACGCTAATGCGAGAAACCTGCTCGGGTTCTGAACATCATGGCGAAACCACAGTGGAATAATACCGAAAAGAACACTTTCTTTGCAGTCTCAAGCACCAACTATTGGAAATGCCAAGTTTACTGGGCCTCGGCCTGCTTTCCTCTGTGAAAACTCCCCTATGCTTAAGGATGGAGAGACCAACATTAGGACAGTTACGGGGAAAAGTGCTACGGAAAAATACCAAAGAGTTCTCCCCCTAGCGGTTCTTTCCAAAGTTGCGCCACACACCTCTCGGAAAGATCCAGTGACTGCGGCCTAGCCTTCCATTGGTCTGGAGAAGGAATCGCCGTCCCTAGCTGATGAATCAAATGATTCTGAAAGGAACGGTGAAAAGTGCGGATCCTGTTTCAGTCTTTAGACTGAAACAGGATCCGCACTATTCACCTCTCCCACAAAGGCGCACTTCTCGTGTCTGGCGCGAGTCCCACAAACCCAGGACGGACAGAGGCCCTGCACTTGCCACCCCAGAAAAATATCTCATCTACAAGGAAGGGTCGTTACGCTAACGGTTGAAAAAGGCTCCCGTTCTTGAAACGGTGGTGAAAGGACGGTGAAAGTATACTGAAAACAATCCTATCTTCCAAGGCTCCGGTGCCAGGTATGGGAAATACCAAGTTACCTGGGCCTCAGCAGATGTATCTCTGCGAAAAGCATCCTAGGCTTCAGGACGCAGAGACCGACCTCATGACTGTTACGGTGCAAAAAGCTATGGAAATGGCCAATAATTACCAACATACTGGTGATCTCAAAAGGGTCAGGATGAAATCTGAAGCACGATCCACACTTTTCCCATCTCACGCAAATATGCATTTACCAACTCTGCAGGTAAGCAAACCAAAGGCAGGGCTCACAGAAGCCCCGCACTTACACCCCACCCAGAAATCTCAACTACCAGGCAGGATTCTGACGCTAATGCGAGAAACCTGCTCGGGTTCTGAACATCATGGCGAAACCACAGTGGAATAATACCGAAAAGAACACTTTCTTTGCAGTCTCTAGCACCAACTATTGGAACTGCCAAGTTTACTGGGCCTCGGCCTGCTTTCCTCTGTGAAAACTCCCCAATGCTTAAGGATGCAGAGACCAACCTTAGGACAGTTACGGGGAAAAGTGCTATGGAAAAATACCAAACAGTTCTCCACCTAGCGGTTCTTTCCAAAGTTGAGCCACACAACTCTCGGAAAGATCGAGTGACTGCGGCCTAGCCTTCCACTGGTCTGGAGAAGGAATCGCCGTTCCTAGCTGATGAATCAAATGATTGTGAAAGGAACGGTGAAAAGTGCAGATCCTGTTTCAGTCTTTAGACTGAAACAGGATCCGCACTATTCACCTCTCCCACAAAGGCGCACTTCTCGTGTCTGGCGCGAGTCCCACAAACCCAGGACGGACAGAGGCCCTGCACTTGCCACCCCAGAAAAATATCTCATCTCCAAGGAAGGGTCCTTACGCTAACGGTTGAAAAGGGCTCCCGTTCTTGAAACGGTGGTGAAAGGACGGTGAAACAATACTGAAAACAATCCTATCTTCCAAGGCTCCGGTGCCAGGTATGGGAAATACCAAGTTACCTGGGCCTCAGCAGAGGTTTCTCTGCGAAAAGCATCCTAGGCTTCAGGATGCAGAGATCGACCTCATGACTGTTACGGTGCAAAACGCTATGGAAATAGCCAATAATTACCAACATACTGGTGATCTTAAAAGGGTCAGGATGAAATCTGAAGCACGATCCACAATTTTCCCATCTCACGCAAATATGCACTTACCAACTCTGCAGGTAAGCAAACCAAAGGCAGGGCTGACAGAAGCCCCGCACTTACACCCCACCCAGAAATCTCAACTACCAGGCAGGATTCTGACGCTAATGCGAGAAACCTGCTCGGGTTCTGAACATCATGGCGAAACCACAGTGGAATAATACGGAAAAGAACACTTTCTGTGCAGTCTCTAGCACCAACTATTGGAAATGCCAAGTTTACTGGGCCTCGGCCTGCTTTCCTCTGTGAAAACTCCCCTGTGCTTAAGGATGCAGAGACCAACCTTAGGACAGTTACGGGGAAAACTGCTACGGAAAAATACCAAATAGTTCTCCACCTAGCGTTTCTTTCCAAAGTTGCGCCACACACCTCTCGGAAAGATCGAGTGACTGCGGCCTAGCCTTCCATTGGTCTAGAGAAGGAATCGTCGTTCCTAGCTGATGAATCAAATGATTCTGAAAGGAACGGTGAGAAGTGCGGATCCTGTTTCAGTCTTTAGACTGAAACAGGATCCGCACTATTCACCTCTCCCACAAAGGCGCACTTCTCGTGTCTGGCGCGAGTCCCACAAACCCAGGACGGACAGAGGCCCTGCACTTGCCACCCCAGAAAAATATCTCATCTACAAGGAAGGGTCCTTACGCTAACGGTTGAAAAGGGCTCCCGTTCTTGAAACGGTGGTGAAAGGACCGTGAAAGAATGCTGAAAACAATCCTATCTTCCAAGGCTCCGGTGCCAGGTATGGGAAATACCAAGTTACCTGGGCCTCAGCAGAGGTTTCTCTGCGAAAAGCATCCTAGGCTTAAGGATGCAGAGACCGACCTCATGCCTGTTACGGTGCAAAACGCCATGGATATGGCCAATAATTACCACCATACTGGTGATCTCAAAAGGGTCAGGATGAAATCTAAAGCACGATCCACACTTTTCCCATCTCACGCAAATACGCACTTACCAACTCTGCAGGTAAGCAAACCAAAGGCAGGGCTGACAGAAGCCCCGCACTTACACCCCACCCAAAAATCTCAACTACCAGGCAGGATTCTGACTCTCATGTGAGAAACCTGCTCGGGTTCTGAACATCATGGCGAAACCACAGTGGAATAATACCGAAAAGAACACTTTCTTTGCAGTCTCTAGTACCAACTATTGGAAATGCCAAGTTTACTGGGCCTCGGCCTGCTTTCCTCTGTGAAAACTCCCCTATGCTTAAGGATGTAGAGACCCACCTTAGGACAGTTACGGGGAAAAGTGCTACGGAAAAATACCAAATAGTTCTCCACCTAGCGGTTCTTTCCAAACTTGCGCCACACACCTCTCGGAAAGATCCAGTGACTGCGGCCTAGCCTTCCATTGTTCTGGAGAAGGAATCGCCGTCCCTAGCTGATGAATCAAATGATTCTGAAAGGAACGGTGAAAAGTGCGGATCCTGTTTCAGTCTTTAGACTGAAACAGGATCCGCACTATTCACCTCTCCCACAAAGACGCACTTCTCGTGTCTGGCGCGAGTCCCACAAACCCAGGACGGACAGAGGCCCTGCACTTGCCAACCCAGAAAAATATCTCATCTCCAAGGAAGGGTCCTTACGCTAACGGTTGAAAAGGGCTCCCGTTCTTGAAACGGTGGTGAAAGGACCGTGAAAGAATGCTGAAAACAATCCTATCTTCCAAGGCTCCGGTGCCAGGTCTGGGAAATACCAAGTTACCTGGGCCTCAGCAGAGGTTTCTCTGCGAAAAGCATCCTAGGCTTCAGGATGCAGAGACCGACCTCATGACTGTTACCGTGCAGAACGCTATGGAAATGGCCAATAATTACCAACATACTGGTGATCTCAAAAGGGTCAGGATGAAATCTGAAGCACGATCCACACTTTTCCCATCTCACGCAAATATGCACTTACCAACTCTGCAGGTAAGCAAACCAAAGGCAGGGCTGACAGAAGCCCCACATTTACACCCCACCCAGAAATCTCAACTACCAGGCAGGATTCTGACGCTAATGCGAGAAACCTGCTCGGGTTCTGAACATCATGGTGAAACCACAGTGGAATAATACCGAAAAGAACACTTTCTTTGCAGTCTCTAGCACCAACTATTGGAAATGCCAAGTTTACTGGGCCTCGGCCTGCTTTCCTCTGTGAAAACTCCCCTGTGATTCAGGATGCAGAGACCAACCTTAGTACAGTTACGGGGAAAAGTGCTATGGAAAAACACCAAACAGTTCTCCACCTAGCGGTTCTTTCCAAAGTTGCGCCACACACCTCTCGGAAAGATCGAGTGACTGCGGCCTAGCCTTCCATTGGTCTGGAGAAGGAATCGCCGTCCCTAGCTGATGAATCAAATGATTCTGAAAGGAACGGTGAAAAGTGCGGATCCTGTTTCAGTCTTTAGACTGAAACAATATCCGCACTATTCACCTCTCCCACAAAGGCGCACTTCTCGGTTCTGGCGCGAGTCCCGCAAACCCAGGACGGACAGAGGCCCTGCACTTGCCACCCCAGAAAAATATCTCATCTCCAAGGAAGGGTCCTTACGCTAACGGTTGAAAAGGGCTCCCGTTCCTGAAACGGTGGTGAAAGGACGGTGAAAGAATACTGAAAACAATCCTATCTTCGAAAGCTCTGGTGCCAGGTTTGGGAAATACCAAGTTACCTGGGCCTCAGCAGAGGTTTCTCTGCGAAAAGCATCCTAGGCTTCAGGATGCAGAGACCGACCGCATGAATGTTATGGTGCAAAACGCTATGGAAATAGCAAATAATTACCAACATACTGGCGATCTCAAAAGGGTCAGGATGAAATCTGAAGCACGATCCACACTTTTCCCATCTCACGCAAATATGCACTTACCAACTCTGCAGGTAAGCAAACCAAAGGCAGGGATGACAGAAGCCCCGCACTTACACCCCACCCAGAAATCTCAACTAACAGGCAGGATTCTGACGCTAATGCGAGAAACCTGCTCGGGTTCTGAACATCATGGCGAAACCACAGTGGAATAATACCGAAAAGAACACTTTCTTTGTAGTCTCTAGCACTAACTATTGGAAATGCCAAGTTTACTGGGCCTCGGCTTGCTTTCCTCTGTGAAAACTCCCCTGTGCTTACGGATGCAGAGACCAACCTTAGGGGAGTTACGGGGAAAAGTGCTACAGAAAAATACCAAATAGTTCTCCACCTAGCGGTTCTTTCCAAAGTTGCGACACACACCTCTCGGAAAGATCGAGTGACTGCGGCCTAGCCTTCCATTGGTCTGGAGAAGGAATCGCCGTTCCTAGCTGATGAATCAAATGATTCTGAAAGGAACGGTGAAAAGTGCGGATCCTGTTTCAGTCTTTAGACTGAAACAGGATCCGCACTATTCACCTCTCCCACAAAGGCGCACTTCTAGTGTCTGGCGCGAGTCCCACAAACCCAGGACGGACAGAGGCCCTGCACTTGCCACCCCAGAAAAATATCTCATCTCCAAGGAAGGGTCCTTACGCTAACGGTTGAAAAGGGCTCCCGTTCTTGAAACGGTGGTGAAAGGACCGTGAAAGAATGCTGAAAACAATCCTTTCTTCCAAGGCTCCGGTGCAAGGTATGGGAAATACCAAGTTACCTGGGCCTCAGCAGAGGTTTCTCTGCGAAAAGCATCCTAGGCTTCAGGATGCAGAGACCGACCTCATGTCTGTTACGGTGCAAAACGCCATGGAAATGGCCAATAATTACCAAAATACTGGTGATCTCAAAAGGGTCAGGATGAAATCTGAAGCACGATCCACACTTTTCCCATCTCACGCAAATATGCACTTACCAACTCTGCAGGTAAGCAAACCAAAGGCAGGGCTGACAGAAGCCCCGCACTTACACCCCACCCAGAAATCTCAACTACCAGGCAGGATTCTGACGCTAATGCGAGAAACCTGCTCGGGTTCTGAACATCATGGCGAAACCACAGTGGAATAATACCGAAAAGAACACTTTCTTTGCAGTCTCTAGCACCAACTATTGGAAATGCCAAGTTTACTGGGCCTCGGCCTGCTTTCCTCTGTGAAAACTCCCCTATGCTTAAGGATGCAGAGACCAATCTTAGGACAGTTACGGGGAAAAGTGCTACGGAAAAATACCAAATAGTTCTCCACCTAGCGGTTCTTTCCAAAGTTGCGCCACACACCTCTCGGAAAGATCGAGTGACTGCGGCCTAGCCTTCCATTGGTCTGGAGAAGGAATCGCCGTCCCTAGCTGATGAATCAAATGATTCTGAAAGGAACGGTGAAAAGTGCGGATCCTGTTTCAGTCTTTAGACTGAAACAGGATCCGCACTATTCACCTCTCCCACAAAGACGCACTTCTCCTGTCTGGCGCAAGTCCCACAAACCCAGGACGGACAGAGGCCCTGCACTTGCCACCCCAGAAAAATATCTCATCTCCAAGGAAGGGTCCTTACGCTAACGGTGGAAAAGGGCTCCCGTTCTTGAAACGGTGGTGAAAGGTCCGTGAAAGAATGCTGAAAACAATCCTATCTTCCAAGGCTCCGGTGCCAGGTATGGGAAATACCAAGTTACCTGGGCCTCAGCAGAGGTTTCTCTGCGAAAAGCATCCTAGGCTTCAGGATGCAGAGACCGACCTCATGACTGTTACCGTGCAGAACGCTATGGAAATGGCCAATAATTACCAACATACTGGTTATCTCAAAAGGGTCAGGATGAAATCTGAAGCACGATCCACACTTTTCCCATCTCACGCAAATATGCACTTACCAACTCTGCAGGTAAGCAAACCAAAGGCAGGGCTGACAGAAGCCCCGCACTTACACCCCACCCAGAAATCTCAACTACCAGGCAGGATTCTGACGCTAATGCGAGAAACCTGCTCGGGTTCTGAACATCATGGCGAAACCACAGTGGAATAATACCGAAAAGAACACTTTCTTTGCAGTCTCTAGCACCAACTATTGGAAATGCCCAGTTTACTGGGCCTCGGCCTGCTTTCCTCTGTGAAAACTCCCCTGTGCTTAAGGATGCAGAGACCAACCTTAGGACAGTTACGGGGAAAAGTGCTACGGAAAAAAACCAAACAGTTCTCCACCTAGGGGTTCTTTCCAAAGTTGCGCCACACACCTCTCGGAAAGATCCAGTGACTGCGGCCTAGCCTTCCATTGGTCTGGAAAAGGAATCGCCGTCCCTAGCTGATGAATCAAATGATTCTGAAAGGACCAGTGAGAAGTGCGGATCCTGTTTCAGTCTTTAGACTGAAACAGGATCCGCACTATTCACCTCTCCCACAAAGGCGCACTTCTCGTGTCTGCCGCGAGTCCCACAAACCCAGGACGGACAGAGGCCCTGCACTTGCCACCCCAGAAAAATATCTCATCTCCAAGGAAGGGTCCTTACGCTAACGGTGGAAAAGGGCTCCCGTTCTTGAAACGGTGGTGAAAGGACGGTGAAAGAATGCTGAAAAAAATCCTATCTTCCTAGGCTCCGGTGCCAGGTATGGGAAATACCAAGTTACCTGGGCCTCAGCAGAGGTTTCTCTGCGAAAAGCATCCTAGGCTTCAGGATGCAGAGACCGACCTCATGACTGTTACCGTGCAGAACGCTATGGAAATGGCCAATAATTACCAACATACTGGTGATCTCAAAAGGGTCAGGATGAAATCTGAAGCACGATCCACACTTTTCCCATCTCACGCAAATATGCACTTACCAACTCTGCAGGTAAGCAAACCAAAGGCAGGGCTGACAGAAGCCCCACACTTACACCCCACCCAGAAATCTCAACTACCAGGCAGGATTCTGACGCTAATGCCAGAAACCTGCTCGGGTTCTGAACATCATGGCGAAACCACAGTGGAATAATACCGAAAAGAACACTTTCTTTGCAGTCTCTAGCACCAACTATTGGAAATGCCAAGTTTACTGGGCCTCGGCCTGCTTTCCTCTGTGAAAACTCCCCTGTGCTTAAGGATGCAGAGAACAACCTTAGGACAGTTACGGGGAAAAGTGCTACGGAAAAAAACCAAACAGTTCTCCACCTAGGGGTTCTTTCCAAAGTTGCGCCACACACCTCTCGGAAAGATCCAGTGACCGCGGCCTAGCCTTCCATTGGTCTGGAAAAGGAATCGCCGTCCCTAGCTGATGAATCAAATGATTCTGAAAGGACCGGTGAGAAGTGCGGATCCTGTTTCAGTCTTTAGACTGAAACAGGATCCGCACTATTCACCTCTCCCACAAAGGCGCACTTCTCGTGTCTGGCGCGAGTCCCACAAACCCAGGACGGACAGAGGCCCTGCACTTGCCACCCCAGAAAAATATCTCATCTCCAAGGAAGGGTCCTTACGCTAACGGTGGAAAAGGGCTCCCGTTCTTGAAACGGTGGTGAAAGGACGGTGAAAGAATGCTGAAAAAAATCCTATCTTCCTAGGCTCCGGTGCCAGGTATGGGAAATACCAAGTTACCTGGGCCTCAGCAGAGGTTTCTCTGCGAAAAGCATCCTAGGCTTCAGGATGCAGAGACCGACCTCATGACTGTTACTGTGCAGAACGCTATGGAAATGGCCAATAATTACCAACATACTGGTGATCTCAAAAGGGTCAGGATGAAATCTGAAGCACGATCCACACTTTTCCCATCTCACGCAAATATGCACTTACCAACTCTGCAGGTAAGCAAACCAAAGGCAGGGCTGACAGAAGCCCCACACTTACACCCCACCCAGAAATCTCAACTACCAGGCAGGATTCTGACGCTAATGCCAGAAACCTGCTCGGGTTCTGAACATCATGGCGAAACCACAGTGGAATAATACCGAAAAGAACACTTTCTTTGCAGTCTCTAGCACCAACTATTGGAAATGCCAAGTTTACTGGGCCTCGGCCTGCTTTCCTCTGTGAAAACTCCCCTGTGCTTAAGGATGCAGAGAACAACCTTAGGACAGTTACGGGGAAAAGTGCTACGGAAAAAAACCAAACAGTTCTCCACCTAGGGGTTCTTTCCAAAGTTGCGCCACACACCTCTCGGAAAGATCCAGTGACCGCGGCCTAGCCTTCCATTGGTCTGGAAAAGGAATCGCCGTCCCTAGCTGATGAATCAAATGATTCTGAAAGGACCGGTGAGAAGTGCGGATCCTGTTTCACTCTTTAGACTGAAACAGGATCCGCACTATTCACCTCTCCCACAAAGGCGCACTTCTCGTGTCTGGCGCGAGTCCCACAAACCCAGGACGGACAGAGGCCCTGCACTTGCCACCCCAGAAAAATATCTCATCTCCCAGGAAGGGTCCTTACGCTAACGGTTGAAAAGGGCTCCCGTTCTTGAAACGGTGGTGAAAGGACCGTGAAAGAATGCTGAAAACAATCCTATCTTCCAAGACTCCGGTGCCAGGTATGGGAAATACCAAGTTACCTGGGCCTCAGCAGAGGTTTCTCTGCGAAAAGCATCCTAGGCTTAAGGACGCAGAGACCGACCTCATGCCTGTTACGGTGCAAAACGCCATGGAAATGGCCAATAATTACCAACATACTGGTGATCTCAAAAGGGTCAGGATGAAATCTGAAGCACGATCCACACTTTACCCATCTCACGCAAATATGCACTTACCAACTCTGCAGGTAAGCAAACCAAAGGCAGGGCTGACAGAAGCCCCGCACTTACACCCCACCCAGAAATCTCAACTACCAGGCAGGATTCTGACTCTCATGCGAGAAACCTGCTCGGGTTCTGAACATCATGGCGAAACCACAGTGGAATAATACCGAAAAGAACACTTTCTTTGCAGTCTCTAGCACCAACTATTGGAAATGCCAAGTTTACTGGGCCTCGGCCTGCTTTCCTCTGTGAAAACTCCCCTATGCTTAAGGATGCAGAGACCGACCTTAGGACAGTTACGGGGAAAAGTGCTACGGAAAAATACCAAATACTTCTCCACCTAGCGGTTCTTTCCAAAGTTGAGCCACACACCTCTCGGAAAGATCGAGTGACTGCGGCCTAGCCTTCCATTGGTCTGGAGAAGGAATCCTCGTTCCTAGCTGATGAATCAAATGATTGTGAAAGGAACGGTGAAAAGTGTGGCTCCTATTTCAGTCTTTAGACTGAAACAGGATCCGAACTATTCACCTATCCCACAAAGGCGCACTTCTCGTGTCTGGCGCGAGTCCCACAAACCCAGGACGGACAGAGGCCCTGCACTTGCCACCCCAGAAAAATATCTCATCTCCAAGGAAGGGTCCTTACGCTAACGGTTGAAAAGGGCTCCCGTTCTTGAAACGGTGGTGAAAGGACGGTGAAAGAATACTGAAAACAATCCTATCTTCCAAGGCTCCGGTGCCAGGTATGGGAAATACCAAGTTACCTGGGCCTCAGCAGAGGTTTCTCTGCGAAAAGCATCCTAGGCTTCAGGATGCAGAGACCGACCTCATGCCTGTTACGGTGCAAAACGCCATGGAAATGGCCAATAATTACCAACATAGTGGTGATCTCAAAAGGGTCAGGATGAAATCTGAAGCACGATCCACACTTTTCCCATCTCACGCAAATATGCACTTACCAACTCTGCAGGTAAGCAAACCAAAGGCAGGGCTGACAGAAGCCCCGCGCTTACACCCCACCCAGAAATCTCAACTACCAGGCAGGATTCTGACTCTAATGCCAGAAACCTGCTCGGGTTCTGAACATCATGGCGAAACCACAGTGGAATAATACCGAAAAGAACACTTTCTTTGCAGTCTCTAGCACCAACTATTGGAAATGCCAAGTTTACTGGGCCTCGGCCTGCTTTCCTCTGTGAAAACTCCCCTGTGCTTAAGGATGCAGAGACCGACCTTAGGACAGTTACGGGGAAAAGTGCTATGGAAAAATACCAAATAGTTCTCCACCTAGCGGTTCTTTCCAAAGTTGCGCCACACACCTCTCGGAAAGATCGTGTGACTGCGGCCTAGCCTTCCATTGGTCTGGAGAAGGAATCGCCGTTCCTAGCTGATGAATCAAATGATTCTGAAAGGAACGGTGAAAAGTGCGGATCCTGTTTCAGTCTTTAGACTGAAACAGGATCCGCACTATTCACCTCTCCCACAAAGGCGCACTTCTCGTGTCTGGCGCGAGTCCCACAAACCCAGGACGGACAGAGGCCCTGCACTTGCCACCCCAGAAAAATATCTCATCTCCAAGGAAGGGTCCTTACGCTAACGGTTGAAAAGGGCTCCCGTTCTTGAAACGGTGGTGAAAGGACGGTGAAGGAATACTGAAAACAATCCTATCTTCCAAGGCTCCGGTGCCAGGTATGGGAAATACCAAGTTACCTGGGCCTCAGCAGAGGTTTCTCTGCGAAAAGCATCCTAGGCTTCAGGATGCAGAGACCGACCTCATGCCTGTTACGGTGCAAAACGCCATGGAAATGGCCAATAATTACCAACATAGTGGTGATCTCAAAAGGGTCAGGATGAAATCTGAAGCACGATCCACACTTTTCCCATCTCACGCAAATATGCACTTACCAACTCTGCAGGTAAGCAAACCAAAGGCAGGGCTGACAGAAGCCCCGCGCTTACACCCCACCCAGAAATCTCAACTACCAGGCAGGATTCTGACTCTAATGCCAGAAACCTGCTCGGGTTCTGAACATCATGGCGAAACCACAGTGGAATAATACCGAAAAGAACACTTTCTTTGCAGTCTCTAGCACCAACTATTGGAAATGCCCAGTTTCCTGGGCCTCGGTCTGCTTTCCTCTGTGAAAACTCCCCTGTGCTTAAGGATGCAGAGACCGACCTTAGGACAGTTACGGGGAAAAGTGCTATGGAAAAATACCAAATAGTTCTCCACCTAGCGGTTCTTTCCAAAGTTGCGCCACACACCTCTCGGAAAGATCGTGTGACTGCGGCCTAGCCTTCCATTGGTCTGGAGAAGGAATCGCCGTTCCTAGCTGATGAATCAAATGATTCTGAAAGGAACGGTGAAAAGTGCGGATCCTGTTTCAGTCTTTAGACTGAAACAGGATCCGCACTATTCACCTCTCCCACAAAGGCGCACTTCTCGTGTCTGGCGCGAGTCCCACAAACCCAGGACGGACAGAGGCCCTGCACTTGCCACCCCAGAAAAATATCTCATCTCCAAGGAAGGGTCCTTACGCTAACGGTTGAAAAGGGCTCCCGTTCTTGAAACGGTGGTGAAAGGACGGTGAAAGAATACTGAAAACAATCCTATCTTCCAAGGCTCCGGTGCCAGGTATGGGAAATACCAAGTTACCTGGGCCTCAGCAGAGGTTTCTCTGCGAAAAGCATCCTAGGCTTCAGGATGCAGAGACCGACCTCATGCCTGTTACGGTGCAAAACGCCATGGAAATGGCCAATAATTACCAACATAGTGGTGATCTCAAAAGGGTCAGGATGAAATCTGAAGCACGATCCACACTTTTCCCATCTCACGCAAATATGCACTTACCAACTCTGCAGGTAAGCAAACCAAAGGCAGGGCTGACAGAAGCCCCGCGCTTACACCCCACCCAGAAATCTCAACTACCAGGCAGGATTCTGACTCTAATGCCAGAAACCTGCTCGGGTTCTGAACATCATGGCGAAACCACAGTGGAATAATACCGAAAAGAACACTTTCTTTGCAGTCTCTAGCACCAACTATTGGAAATGCCCAGTTTCCTGGGCCTCGGTCTGCTTTCCTCTGTGAAAACTCCCCTGTGCTTAAGGATGCAGAGACCGACCTTAGGACAGTTACGGGGAAAAGTGCTATGGAAAAATACCAAATAGTTCTCCACCTAGCGGTTCTTTCCAAAGTTGCGCCACACACCTCTCGGAAAGATCGTGTGACTGCGGCCTAGCCTTCCATTGGTCTGGAGAAGGAATCGCCGTTCCTAGCTGATGAATCAAATGATTCTGAAAGGAACGGTGAAAAGTGCGGATCCTGTTTCAGTCTTTAGACTGAAACAGGATCCGCACTATTCACCTCTCCCACAAAGGCGCACTTCTCGTGTCTGGCGCGAGTCCCACAAACCCAGGACGGACAGAGGCCCTGCACTTGCCACCCCAGAAAAATATCTCATCTCCAAGGAAGGGTCCTTACGCTAACGGTTGAAAAGGGCTCCCGTTCTTGAAACGGTGGTGAAAGGACGGTGAAGGAATACTGAAAACAATCCTATCTTCCAAGGCTCCGGTGCCAGGTATGGGAAATACCAAGTTACCTGGGCCTCAGCAGAGGTTTCTCTGCGAAAAGCATCCTAGGCTTCAGGATGCAGAGACCGACCTCATGCCTGTTACGGTGCAAAACGCCATGGAAATGGCCAATAATTACCAACATAGTGGTGATCTCAAAAGGGTCAGGATGAAATCTGAAGCACGATCCACACTTTTCCCATCTCACGCAAATATGCACTTACCAACTCTGCAGGTAAGCAAACCAAAGGCAGGGCTGACAGAAGCCCCGCGCTTACACCCCACCCAGAAATCTCAACTACCAGGCAGGATTCTGACTCTAATGCCAGAAACCTGCTCGGGTTCTGAACATCATGGCGAAACCACAGTGGAATAATACCGAAAAGAACACTTTCTTTGCAGTCTCTAGCACCAACTATTGGAAATGCCCAGTTTCCTGGGCCTCGGTCTGCTTTCCTCTGTGAAAACTCCCCTGTGCTTAAGGATGCAGAGACCGACCTTAGGACAGTTACGGGGAAAAGTGCTATGGAAAAATACCAAATAGTTCTCCACCTAGCGGTTCTTTCCAAAGTTGCGCCACACACCTCTCGGAAAGATCGTGTGACTGCGGCCTAGCCTTCCATTGGTCTGGAGAAGGAATCGCCGTTCCTAGCTGATGAATCAAATGATTCTGAAAGGAACGGTGAAAAGTGCGGATCCTGTTTCAGTCTTTAGACTGAAACAGGATCCGCACTATTCACCTCTCCCACAAAGGCGCACTTCTCGTGTCTGGCGCGAGTCCCACAAACCCAGGACGGACAGAGGCCCTGCACTTGCCACCCCAGAAAAATATCTCATCTCCAAGGAAGGGTCCTTACGCTAACGGTTGAAAAGGGCTCCCGTTCTTGAAACGGTGGTGAAAGGACGGTGAAGGAATACTGAAAACAATCCTATCTTCCAAGGCTCCGGTGCCAGGTATGGGAAATCCCAAGTTACCTGGGCCTCAGCAGAGGTTTCTCTGCGAAAAGCATCCTAGGCTTCAGGATGCAGAGACCGACCTCATGAATGTTATGGTGCAAAACGCTATGGAAATGGCCAATAATTACCAACATACTGGTGATCTAAAAAGGGTCAGGATGAAATCTGAAGCACGATCCACACTTTTCCCATCTCACGCAAATATGCACTTACCAACTCTGCAGGTAAGCAAACCAAAGGCAGGGCTGACAGAAGACCCGCACTTACACCCCACCAAGAATTCTCAACTACCGGGCAAGATTCTGACGCTAATGCCAGAAACCTGCTCGGGTTCTGAACATCATGGTGAAACCACAGTGGAATAATACCGAAAAGAACACTTTCTTTGCAGTCTCTAGCACCAACTATTGGAAATGCCCAGTTTACTGGGCCTCGGCCTGCTTTCCTCTGTGAAAACTCCCCTATGCTTAAGGATGCAGAGACCGACCTTAGGACAGTTACGGGGAAAAGTGCTATGGAAAAATACCAAATAGTTCTCCACCTAGCGGTTCTTTCCAAAGTTGCGCCACACACCTCTCGGAAAGATCGAGTGACTGCGGCCTAGCCTTCCATTGGTCTGGAGAAGGAATCGCCGTTCCTAGCTGATGAATCAAATGATTCTGAAAGGAACGGTGAAAAGTGCGGATCCTGTTTCAGTCTTTAGACTGAAACAGGATCCGCACTATTCACCTCTCCCACAAAGGCGCACTTCTCGTGTCTGGCGCGAGTCCCACAAACCCAGGACGGACAGAAGCCCTGCACTTGCCACCACAGAAGAATATCTCATGTCCAAGGAAGGGTCCTTACGCTAACGGTTGAAAAGGGCTGCCGTTCTTGAAACGGTGGTGAAAGGACGGTGAAAGAATAATGAAAACAATCCTATCTTCCAAGGCTCCGGTGCCAGGTATGGGAAATACCAAGTTACCTGGGCCTCAGCAGAGGTTTCTCTGCGAAAAGCATCCTAGGCTTCAGGATGCAGAGACCGACCTCATGACTGTTACGGTGCAAAACGCTATGGAAATGGCCAATAATTACCAACATACTGGTAATCTCAAAAGGGTCAGGATCAAATCTGAAGCACGATCCACACTTTTCCCATCTCACGCAAATATGCACTTACCAACACTGCAGATAAGCAAACCAAAGGCAGGGCTGACAGAAGCCCCGCACTTACACCCCACCCAGAAATCTCAACTACCAGGCAGGATTCTGACGCTAATGGGAGTAACCTGCTCGGGTTCTGAACATCATGGCGAAACCACAGTGGAATAATACCGAAAAGAACACTTTCTTTGCAGTCTCTAGCACCAACTATTGGAAATGCCCAGTTTACTGGGCCTCGGCCTGCTTTCCTCTGTGAAAACTCCCCTATGCTTAAGGATGCAGAGACCGACCTTAGGACAGTTACGGGGAAAAGTGCTACGGAAAAATACCAAATAGTTCTCCACCTAGCGGTTCTTTCCAAAGTTGCGCCACACACCTCTCGGAAAGATCGAGTGACTGCGGCCTAGCCTTCCATTGGTCTGGAGAAGGAATCGCCGTTCCTAGCTGATGAATCAAATGATTCTGAAAGGAACGGTGAAAAGTGGGGATCTTGTTTCAGTCCTTAGACTGAAACAGGATCCGCACTATTCACCTCTCCCACAAAGGCGCACTTCTCATGTCTGGCGCGAGTCCCACAAACCCAGGACGGACAGAGGCCCTGCACTTGCCACCCCAGAAAAATATCTCATCTCCAAGGAAGGGTCCTTACGCTAACGGTTGAAAAGGGCTCCCGTTCTTGAAACGGTGGTGAAAGGACGGTGAAAGAATACTGAAAACAATCCTATCTTCCAAGGCTCCGGTGCCAGGTATGGGAAATACCAAGTTACCTGGGCCTCAGCAGAGGTTTCTCTGCGAAAAGCATCCTAGGCTTCAGGATGCAGAGACCGACCTCATGCCTGTTACGGTGCAAAACGCCATGGAAATGGCCAATAATTACCAACATACTGGTGATCTCAAAAGGGTCAGGATGAAATCTGAAGCACGATCCACACTTTTCCCATCTCACGCAAATATGCACTTACCAACTCTGCAGATAAGCAAACCAAAGGCAGGGCTGACAGAAGCCCTGCACTTACACCCCACCCAGAAATCTCAACTACCAGGCAGGATTCTGACGCTAATGCCAGAAATCTGCTCGGGTTCTGAACATCATGGCGAAACTACAGTGGAATAATACCGAAAAGAACACTTTCTTTGCAGTCTCTAGCACCAACTTTTGGAAATACCAAGTTTACTGGGCCTCGGCCTGCTTTCCTCTGTGAAAACTCCCCTATGCTTAAGGATGCAGAGACCGACCTTAGGACAGTTACGGGGAAAAATTGCTACGGAAAAATACCAAATAGTTCTCCACCTAGCGGTTCTTTCCAAAGTTGCGCCACACACCTCTCGGAAAGATCGAGTGACTGCGGCCTAGCCTTCCATTGGTCTGGAGAAGGAATCGCCGTTCCTAGCTGATGAATCAAATGATTCTGAAAGGAACGGTGAAAAGTGCGGATCCTGTTTCAGTCTTTAGACTGAAACAGGATCCGCACTATTCACCTCTCCCACAAAGGCGCACTTCTCGTGTCTGGCGCGAGTCCCACAAACCCAGGACGGACAGAGGCCCTGCACTTGCCACCCCAGAAAAATATCTCATCTCCAAGGAAGGGTCCTTACGCTAACGGTTGAAAAGGGCTCCCGTTCTTGAAACGGTGGTGAAAGGACGGTGAAAGAATACTGAAAACAATCCTATCTTCCAAGGTTCCGGTGCCAGGTATGGGAAATACCAAGTTACCTGGGCCTCAGCAGAGGTTTCCCTGCGAAAAGCATCCTAGGCTTCAGGATGCAGAGACCGACCTCATGACTGTTACGGTGCAAAACGCTATGGAAATGGCCAATAATTCCCAACATACTGGTGATCTCAAAAGGGTCAGGATGAAATCTGAAGCACGATCCACACTTTTCCCATCTCACGCAAATATGCACTTACCAACTCTGCAGATAAGCAAACCAAAGGCAGGGCTGACAGAAGCCCTGCACTTACACCCCACCCAGAAATCTCAACTACCAGGCAGGATTCTGACGCTAATGCCAGAAATCTGCTCGGGTTCTGAACATCATGGCGAAACTACAGTGGAATAATACCGAAAAGAACACTTTCTTTGCAGTCTCTAGCACCAACTTTTGGAAATACCAAGTTTACTGGGCCTCGGCCTGCTTTCCTCTGTGAAAACTCCCCTATGCTTAAGGATGCAGAGACCGACCTTAGGACAGTTACGGGGAAAAGTGCTACGGAAAAATACCAAATAGTTCTCCACCTAGCGGTTCTTTCCAAAGTTGCGCCACACACCTCTCGGAAAGATCGAGTGACTGCGGCCTAGCCTTCCATTGGTCTGGAGAAGGAATCGCCGTTCCTAGCTGATGAATCAAATGATTCTGAAAGGAACGGTGAAAAGTGCGGATCCTGTTTCAGTCTTTAGACTGAAACAGGATCCGCACTATTCACCTCTCCCACAAAGGCGCACTTCTCGTGTCTGGCGCGAGTCCCACAAACCCAGGACGGACAGAGGCCCTGCACTTGCCACCCCAGAAAAATATCTCATCTCCAAGGAAGGGTCCTTACGCTAACGGTTGAAAAGGGCTCCCGTTCTTGAAACGGTGGTGAAAGGACGGTGAAAGAATACTGAAAACAATCCTATCTTCCAAGGCTCCGGTGCCAGGTATGGGAAATACCAAGTTACCTGGGCCTCAGCAGAGGTTTCTCTGCGAAAAGCATCCTAGGCTTCAGGATGCAGAGACCGACCTCATGCCTGTTACGGTGCAAAACGCCATGGAAATGGCCAATAATTACCAACATAGTGGTGATCTCAAAAGGGTCAGGATGAAATCTGAAGCACGATCCACACTTTTCCCATCTCACGCAAATATGCACTTACCAACTCTGCAGGTAAGCAAACCAAAGGCAGGGCTGACAGAAGCCCCGCGCTTACACCCCACCCAGAAATCTCAACTACCAGGCAGGATTCTGACTCTAATGCCAGAAACCTGCTCGGGTTCTGAACATCATGGCGAAACCACAGTGGAATAATACCGAAAAGAACACTTTCTTTGCAGTCTCTAGCACCAACTATTGGAAATGCCCAGTTTCCTGGGCCTCGGTCTGCTTTCCTCTGTGAAAACTCCCCTGTGCTTAAGGATGCAGAGACCGACCTTAGGACAGTTACGGGGAAAAGTGCTATGGAAAAATACCAAATAGTTCTCCACCTAGCGGTTCTTTCCAAAGTTGCGCCACACACCTCTCGGAAAGATCGTGTGACTGCGGCCTAGCCTTCCATTGGTCTGGAGAAGGAATCGCCGTTCCTAGCTGATGAATCAAATGATTCTGAAAGGAACGGTGAAAAGTGCGGATCCTGTTTCAGTCTTTAGACTGAAACAGGATCCGCACTATTCACCTCTCCCACAAAGGCGCACTTCTCGTGTCTGGCGCGAGTCCCACAAACCCAGGACGGACAGAGGCCCTGCACTTGCCACCCCAGAAAAATATCTCATCTCCAAGGAAGGGTCCTTACGCTAACGGTTGAAAAGGGCTCCCGTTCTTGAAACGGTGGTGAAAGGACGGTGAAGGAATACTGAAAACAATCCTATCTTCCAAGGCTCCGGTGCCAGGTATGGGAAATCCCAAGTTACCTGGGCCTCAGCAGAGGTTTCTCTGCGAAAAGCATCCTAGGCTTCAGGATGCAGAGACCGACCTCATGAATGTTATGGTGCAAAACGCTATGGAAATGGCCAATAATTACCAACATACTGGTGATCTAAAAAGGGTCAGGATGAAATCTGAAGCACGATCCACACTTTTCCCATCTCACGCAAATATGCACTTACCAACTCTGCAGGTAAGCAAACCAAAGGCAGGGCTGACAGAAGACCCGCACTTACACCCCACCAAGAATTCTCAACTACCGGGCAAGATTCTGACGCTAATGCCAGAAACCTGCTCGGGTTCTGAACATCATGGTGAAACCACAGTGGAATAATACCGAAAAGAACACTTTCTTTGCAGTCTCTAGCACCAACTATTGGAAATGCCCAGTTTACTGGGCCTCGGCCTGCTTTCCTCTGTGAAAACTCCCCTATGCTTAAGGATGCAGAGACCGACCTTAGGACAGTTACGGGGAAAAGTGCTATGGAAAAATACCAAATAGTTCTCCACCTAGCGGTTCTTTCCAAAGTTGCGCCACACACCTCTCGGAAAGATCGAGTGACTGCGGCCTAGCCTTCCATTGGTCTGGAGAAGGAATCGCCGTTCCTAGCTGATGAATCAAATGATTCTGAAAGGAACGGTGAAAAGTGCGGATCCTGTTTCAGTCTTTAGACTGAAACAGGATCCGCACTATTCACCTCTCCCACAAAGGCGCACTTCTCGTGTCTGGCGCGAGTCCCACAAACCCAGGACGGACAGAAGCCCTGCACTTGCCACCACAGAAGAATATCTCATGTCCAAGGAAGGGTCCTTACGCTAACGGTTGAAAAGGGCTGCCGTTCTTGAAACGGTGGTGAAAGGACGGTGAAAGAATAATGAAAACAATCCTATCTTCCAAGGCTCCGGTGCCAGGTATGGGAAATACCAAGTTACCTGGGCCTCAGCAGAGGTTTCTCTGCGAAAAGCATCCTAGGCTTCAGGATGCAGAGACCGACCTCATGACTGTTACGGTGCAAAACGCTATGGAAATGGCCAATAATTACCAACATACTGGTAATCTCAAAAGGGTCAGGATCAAATCTGAAGCACGATCCACACTTTTCCCATCTCACGCAAATATGCACTTACCAACACTGCAGATAAGCAAACCAAAGGCAGGGCTGACAGAAGCCCCGCACTTACACCCCACCCAGAAATCTCAACTACCAGGCAGGATTCTGACGCTAATGGGAGTAACCTGCTCGGGTTCTGAACATCATGGCGAAACCACAGTGGAATAATACCGAAAAGAACACTTTCTTTGCAGTCTCTAGCACCAACTATTGGAAATGCCCAGTTTACTGGGCCTCGGCCTGCTTTCCTCTGTGAAAACTCCCCTATGCTTAAGGATGCAGAGACCGACCTTAGGACAGTTACGGGGAAAAGTGCTACGGAAAAATACCAAATAGTTCTCCACCTAGCGGTTCTTTCCAAAGTTGCGCCACACACCTCTCGGAAAGATCGAGTGACTGCGGCCTAGCCTTCCATTGGTCTGGAGAAGGAATCGCCGTTCCTAGCTGATGAATCAAATGATTCTGAAAGGAACGGTGAAAAGTGGGGATCTTGTTTCAGTCCTTAGACTGAAACAGGATCCGCACTATTCACCTCTCCCACAAAGGCGCACTTCTCGTGTCTGGCGCGAGTCCCACAAACCCAGGACGGACAGAGGCCCTGCACTTGCCACCCCAGAAAAATATCTCATCTCCAAGGAAGGGTCCTTACGCTAACGGTTGAAAAGGGCTCCCGTTCTTGAAACGGTGGTGAAAGGACGGTGAAAGAATACTGAAAACAATCCTATCTTCCAAGGTTCCGGTGCCAGGTATGGGAAATACCAAGTTACCTGGGCCTCAGCAGAGGTTTCCCTGCGAAAAGCATCCTAGGCTTCAGGATGCAGAGACCGACCTCATGACTGTTACGGTGCAAAACGCTATGGAAAT
Organism: Lemur catta; assembly: GCF_020740605.2. Taxonomy (NCBI): domain Eukaryota; kingdom Metazoa; phylum Chordata; class Mammalia; order Primates; family Lemuridae; genus Lemur; species Lemur catta. The sequence continues at coordinate 565,844 of NW_025423737.1, forward strand.
GGCCAATAATTCCCAACATACTGGTGATCTCAAAAGGGTCAGGATGAAATCTGAAGCACGATCCACACTTTTCCCATCTCACGCAAATATGCACTTACCAACTCTGCAGATAAGCAAACCAAAGGCAGGGCTGACAGAAGCCCTGCACTTACACCCCACCCAGAAATCTCAACTACCAGGCAGGATTCTGACGCTAATGCCAGAAATCTGCTCGGGTTCTGAACATCATGGCGAAACTACAGTGGAATAATACCGAAAAGAACACTTTCTTTGCAGTCTCTAGCACCAACTTTTGGAAATACCAAGTTTACTGGGCCTCGGCCTGCTTTCCTCTGTGAAAACTCCCCTATGCTTAAGGATGCAGAGACCGACCTTAGGACAGTTACGGGGAAAAGTGCTACGGAAAAATACCAAATAGTTCTCCACCTAGCGGTTCTTTCCAAAGTTGCGCCACACACCTCTCGGAAAGATCGAGTGACTGCGGCCTAGCCTTCCATTGGTCTGGAGAAGGAATCGCCGTTCCTAGCTGATGAATCAAATGATTCTGAAAGGAACGGTGAAAAGTGCGGATCCTGTTTCAGTCTTTAGACTGAAACAGGATCCGCACTATTCACCTCTCCCACAAAGGCGCACTTCTCGTGTCTGGCGCGAGTCCCACAAACCCAGGACGGACAGAGGCCCTGCACTTGCCACCCCAGAAAAATATCTCATCTCCAAGGAAGGGTCCTTACGCTAACGGTTGAAAAGGGCTCCCGTTCTTGAAACGGTGGTGAAAGGACGGTGAAAGAATACTGAAAACAATCCTATCTTCCAAGGTTCCGGTGCCAGGTATGGGAAATACCAAGTTACCTGGGCCTCAGCAGAGGTTTCCCTGCGAAAAGCATCCTAGGCTTCAGGATGCAGAGACCGACCTCATGACTGTTACGGTGCAAAACGCTATGGAAATGGCCAATAATTCCCAACATACTGGTGATCTCAAAAGGGTCAGGATGAAATCTGAAGCACGATCCACACTTTTCCCATCTCACGCAAATATGCACTTACCAACTCTGCAGGTAAGCAAACCAAAGGCAGGGCTGACAGAAGCCCCGCACTTACACCCCACCCAGAAATCTCAACTACCAGGCAGGATTCTGACGCTAATGCCAGAAACCTGCTCGGGTTCTGAACATCAAGGCGAAACCACAGTGGAATAATACCGAAAAGAACACTTTCTTTGCAGTCTCTAGCACCAACTATTGGAAATGCCCAGTTTACTGGGTCTCGGCCTGCTTTCCTCTGTGAAAACGCCCCTATGCTTAAGGATGCAGAGACCGACCTTAGGACAGTTACGGGGAAAAGTGCTATGGAAAAATACCAAATAGTTCTCCACCTAGCGGTTCTTTCCAAAGTTGCGCCACACACCTCTCGGAAAGATCGAGTGACTGCGGCCTAGCCTTCCATTGGTCTGGAGAAGGAATCGCCGTTCCTAGCTGATGAATCAAATGATTCTGAAAGGAACGGTGAAAAGTGCGGATCCTGTTTCAGTCTTTAGACTGAAACAGGATCCGCACTATTCACCTCTCCCACAAAGGCGCACTTCTCCTGTCTGGCGCGAGTCCCACAAACCCAGGACGGACAGAGGCCCTGCTCTTGCCACCCCAGAAAAATATCTCATCTCCAAGGATGGGTCCTTACGCTAACGGTTGAAAAGGGCTCCCGTTCTTGAAACGGTGGTGAAAGGACGGTGAAAGAATACTGAAAACAATCCTATCTTCCAAGGCTCCGGTGCCAGGTATGGGAAATACCAAGTTACCTGGGCCTCAGCAGAGGTTTCTCTGCGAAAAGCATCCTAGGCTTCAGGATGCAGAGACCGACCTCATGACTGTTACGGTGCAAAACGCTATGGAAATGGCCAATAATTACCAACATACTGCTGATCTCAAATGGGTGAGGATGAAATCTGAAGCACGATCCACACTTTTCCCATCTCACGCAAATATGCACTTACCAACTCTGCAGGTAAGCCAACCAAAGTCAGGGCTGACAGAAGCCCCGAACTTACTCCCCACCCAGAAATCTCAACTACCAGGCAGGATTCTGACGCTAATGCGAGAAACCTGCTCGGGTTCTGAACATCAAGGCGAAACCACAGTGGAATAATACCGAAAAGAACACTTTCTTTGCAGTCTCTAGCACCAACTATTGGAAATGCCCAGTTTACTGGGCCTCGGCCTGCTTTCCTCTGTGAAAACTCCCCTATGCTTAAGGATGCAGAGACAGACCTTCAGACAGTTACGGGGAAAAGTGCTACGGAAAAATACCAAATAGTTCTCCACCTAGCGGTTCTTTCCAAAGTTGCGCCACACACCTCTTGGAAAGATCGAGTGACTGCGGCCTAGCCTTCCATTGGTCTGGAGAAGGAATCGCCGTTCCTAGCTGATGAATCAAATGATTCTGAAAGGAACGGTGAAAAGTGCGGATCTTGTTTCAGTGTTTACACTGAAACAGGATCCGCACTATTCACCTCTCCCACAGAGGCGCACTTCTCGTGTCTGGCGCGAGTCCCACAAACCCAGGACGGACAGAGGCCCTGCACTTGCCACCCCAGAAAAATATCTCATCTCCAAGGAAGGGTCCTTACGCTAACTGTTGAAAAGGGCTCCCGTTCTTGAAACGGTGGTGAAAGGACGGTGAAAGAATACTGAAAACAATCCTATCTTCCAAGGCTCCGGAGCCAGGTATGGGAAATACCAAGTTACCTGGGCCTCAGCAGAGGTTTCTCTGCGAAAAGCATCCTAGGCTTCAGGATGCAGAGACCGACCTCATGACTGTTACGGTGCAAAACGCTATGGAAATGGCCAATAATTACCAACATACTGGTGATCTCAAAAGGGTCAGGATGAAATCTGAAGCACGATCCACACTTTTCCCATCTCACGCAAATATGCACTTACCAACTCTGCAGATAAGCAAACCAAAGGCAGGGCTGACAGAAGCCCCGCACTTACACCCCACCCAGAAATCTCAACTACCAGGCAGGATTCTGACGCTAATGCCAGAAACCTGCTCGGGTTCTGAACATCAAGGCGAAACCACAGTGGAATAATACCGAAAAGAACACTTTCTTTGCAGTCTCTAGCACCAACTATTGGAAATGCCCAGTTTACTGGGTCTCGGCCTGCTTTCCTCTGTGAAAACGCCCCTATGCTTAAGGATGCAGAGACCGACCTTAGGACAGTTACGGGGAAAAGTGCTATGGAAAAATACCAAATAGTTCTCCACCTAGCGGTTCTTTCCAAAGTTGCGCCACACACCTCTCGGAAAGATCGAGTGACTGCGGCCTAGCCTTCCATTGGTCTGGAGAAGGAATCGCCGTTCCTAGCTGATGAATCAAATGATTCTGAAAGGAACGGTGAAAAGTGCGGATCCTGTTTCAGTCTTTAGACTGAAACAGGATCCGCACTATTCACCTCTCCCACAAAGGCGCAATTCTCCTGTCTGGCGCGAGTCACACAAACCCAGGACGGACAGAGGCCCTGCACTTGCCACCCCAGAAAAATATCTCATCTCCAAGGATGCGTCCTTACGCTAACGGTTGAAAAGGGCTCCCGTTCTTGAAACGGTGGTGAAAGGACGGTGAAAGAATACTGAAAACAATCCTATCTTCCAAGGCTCCGGTGCCAGGTATGGGAAATACCAAGTTACCTGGGCCTCAGCAGAGGTTTCTCTGCGAAAAGCATCCTAGGCTTCAGGATGCAGAGACCGACCTCATGACTGTTACGGTGCAAAACGCTATGGAAATGGCCAATAATTACCAACATACTGCTGATCTCAAATGGGTGAGGATGAAATCTTAAGCACGATCCACACTTTTCCCATCTCACGCAAATATGCACTTACCAACTCTGCAGGTAAGCCAACCAAAGGCAGGGCTGACAGAAGCCCCGCACTTACTCCCCACCCAGAAATCTCAACTACCAGGCAGGATTCTGACGCTAATGCGAGAAACCTGCTCGGGTTCTGAACATCAAGGCGAAACCACAGTGGAATAATACCGAAAAGAACACTTTCTTTGCAGTCTCTAGCACCAACTATTGGAAATGCCCAGTTTACTGGGCCTCGGCCTGCTTTCCTCTGTGAAAACTCCCCTATGCTTAAGGATGCAGAGACAGACCTTCAGACAGTTACGGGGAAAAGTGCTACGGAAAAATACCAAATAGTTCTCCACCTAGCGGTTCTTTCCAAAGTTGCGCCACACACCTCTTGGAAAGATCGAGTGACTGCGGCCTAGCCTTCCATTGGTCTGGAGAAGGAATCGCCGTTCCTAGCTGATGAATCAAATGATTCTGAAAGGAACGGTGAAAAGTGCGGATCTTGTTTCAGTCTTTACACTGAAACAGGATCCGCACTATTCACCTCTCCCACAGAGGCGCACTTCTCGTGTCTGGCGCGAGTCCCACAAACCCAGGACGGACAGAGGCCCTGCACTTGCCACCCCAGAAAAATATCTCATCTCCAAGGAAGGGTCCTTACGCTAACTGTTGAAAAGGGCTCCCGTTCTTGAAACGGTGGTGAAAGGACGGTGAAAGAATACTGAAAACAATCCTATCTTCCAAGGCTCCGGTGCCAGGTATGGGAAATACCAAGTTACCTGGGCCTCAGCAGAGGTTTCTCTGCGAAAAGCATCCTAGGCTTCAGGATGCAGAGACCGACCTCATGACTGTTACGGTGCAAAACGCTATGGAAATGGCCAATAATTACCAACATACTGGTGATCTCAAAAGGGTCAGGATGAAATCTGAAGCACGATCCACACTTTTCCCATCTCACGCAAATATGCACTTACCAACTCTGCAGATAAGCAAACCAAAGGCAGGGCTGACAGAAGCCCCGCACTTACAGCCCACCCAGAAATCTCAACTACCAGGCAGGATTCTGACGCTAATGGGAGTAACCTGCTCGGGTTCTGAACATCATGGCGAAACAACAGTGGAATAATACCGAAAAGAACACTTTCTTTGCAGTCTCTAGCACCAACTATTGGAAATGCCAAGTTTACTGGGCCTCGGCCTGCTTTCCTCTGTGAAAACTCCCGTATGGTTAAGGATGCAGAGACCGACCTTAGGACAGTTACGGGGAAAAGTGCTACGGAAAAATACCAAATAGTTCTCCACCTAGCGGTTCTTTCCAAAGTTGCGCCACACGCCTCTCGGAAAGATCGAGTGACTGCAGCCTAGCCTTCCATTGGTCTGGAGAAGGAATCGCCGTTCCTAGCTGATGAATCAAATGATTCTGAAAGGAACGGTGAAAAGTGGGGATCTTGTTTCAGTCTTTAGACTGAAACAGGATCCGCACTATTCACCTGACCCACAAAGGCGCACTTCTCATGTCTGGCGCGAGTCCCACAAACCCAGGACGGACAGAGGCAATGCACTTGCCACCCCAGAAAAATATCTCATCTCCAAGGAAGGGTCCTTACGCTAACGGTTGAAAAGGGCTCCCGTTCTTGAAACGGTGGTGAAAGGACGGTGAAAGAATACTGAAAACAATCCTATCTTCCAAGGCTCCGGTGCCAGGTATGGGAAATACCAAGTTACCTGGGCGTCAGCAGAGGTTTCTCTGCGAAAAGCATCCTAGGCTTCAGGATGCAGAGACCGACCTCATGCCTGTTACGGTGCAAAACGCCATGGAAATGGCCAATAATTACCAACATACTGGTGATCTCAAAAGGGTCAGGATGAAATCTGAAGCACGATCCACACTTTTCCCATCTCACGCAAATATGCACTTACCAACTCTGCAGATAAGCAAACCAAAGGCAGGGCTGACAGAAGCCCTGCACTTACACCCCACCCAGAAATCTAAACTACCAGGCAGGATTCTGACGCTAATGCCAGAAATCTGCTCGGGTTCTGAACATCATGGCGAAACTACAGTGGAATAATACCGAAAAGAACACTTTCTTTGCAGTCTCTAGCACCAACTATTGGAAATACCAAGTTTACTGGGCCTCGGCCTGCTTTCCTCTGTGAAAACGCCCCTGTGCTTAAGGATGCAGAGACCGACCTTAGGACAGTTACGGGGAAAAGTGCTACGGAAAAATACCAAATAGTTCTCCACCTAGCGGTTCTTTCCAAAGTTGCGCCACACACTTCTCGGAAAGATCGAGTGACTGCGGCCTAGCCTTCCATTGGTCTGGAGAAGGAATCGCCGTTCCTAGCTGATGAATCAAATGGTTCTGAAAGGAACGGTGAAAAGTGCGGATCCTGTTTCAGTCTTTAGACTGAAACAGGATCCGCACTATTCACCTCTCCCACAAAGGCGCAATTCTCGTGTCTGGCGCGAGTCCCACAAACCCAGGACGGACAGAGGCCCTGCACTTGCCACCCCAGAAAAATATCTCATCTCCAAGGAAGGGTCCTTACGCTAACGTTTGAAAAGGGCTCCCGTTCTTTAAACGGTGGTGAAAGGACGGTGAAAGAATACTGAAAACAATCCTATCTTCCAAGGCTCCGGTGCCAGGTATGGGAAATACCAAGTTACCTGGGCCTCAGCAGAGGTTTCTCTGCGAAAAGCATCCTAGGCTTCAGGATGCAGAGACCGACCTCATGACTGTTACCGTGCAAAACGCTATGGAAATGGCCAATAATTACCAACATACTGGTGATCTCAAAAGGGTCAGGATGAAATCTGAAGCACGATCCACACTTTTCCCATCTCACGCAAATATGCACTTACCAACTCTGCAGGTAAGCAAACCAAAGGCAGGGCTGACAGAAGCCCCGCACTTACACCCCACCCAGAAATCTCAACTACCAGGCAGGATTCTGACGCTAATGCCAGAAACCTGCTCGGGTTCTGAACATCAAGGCGAAACCACAGTGGAATAATACCGAAAAGAACACTTTCTTTGCAGTCTCTAGCACCAACTATTGGAAATGCCCAGTTTACTGGGTCTCGGCCTGCTTTCCTCTGTGAAAACTCCCCTATGCTTAAGGATGCAGAGACAGACCTTCAGACAGTTACGGGGAAAAGTGCTACGGAAAAATACCAAATAGTTCTCCACCTAGCGGTTCTTTCCAAAGTTGCGCCACACACCTCTCGGAAAGATCGAGTGACTGCGGCCTAGCCTTCCATTGGTCTGGAGAAGGAATCGCCGTTCCTAGCTGATGAATCAAATGATTCTGAAAGGAACGGTGAAAAGTGCGGATCCTGTTTCAGTCTTTAGACTGAAACAGGATCCGCACTATTCACCTCTCCCACAAAGGCGCACTTCTCGTGTCTGGCGCGAGTCCCACAAACCCAGGACGGACAGAGGCCCTGCACTTGCCACCCAAGAAAAATATCTCATCTCCAAGGAAGGGTCCTTACGCTAACGGTTGAAAAGGGCTCCCGTTCGTGAAACGGTGGTGAAAGGACGGTGAAAGAATACTGAAAACAATCCTATCTTCCAAGGCTCCGGTGCCACGTATGGGAAATACCAAGTTACCTGGGCCTCAGCAGAGGTTTCCCTGCGAAAAGCATCCTAGGCTTCAGGATGCAGAGACCGACCTCATGACTGTTACGGTGCAAAACGCTATGGAAATGGCCAATAATTACCAACATACTGGTTATCTCAAAAGGGTCAGGATGAAATCTGCAGCACGATCCACACTTTTCCCATCTCACGCAAATATGCACTTACCAACTCTGCAGGTAAGCAAACCAAAGGCAGGGCTGACAGAAGCCCCGCACTTACACCCCACCCAGAAATCTCAACTACCAGGCAGGATTCTGACGCTAATGCCAGAAACCTGCTCGGGTTCTGAACATCAAGGCGAAACCACAGTGGAATAATACCGAAAAGAACACTTTCTTTGCAGTCTCTAGCACCAACTATTGGAAATGCCCAGTTTACTGGGCCTCGGCCTGCTTTCCTCTGTGAAAACTCCCCTATGCTTAAGGATGCAGAGACAGACCTTCAGACAGTTACGGGGAAAAGTGCTACGGAAAAATACCAAATAGTTCTCCACCTAGCGGTTCTTTCCAAAGTTGCGCCACACACCTCTGGGAAAGATCGAGTGACTGCGGCCTAGCCTTCCATTGGTCTGGAGAAGGAATCGCCGTTCCTAGCTGATGAATCAAATGATTCTGAAAGGAACGGTGAAAAGTGCGGATCCTGTTTCAGTCTTTAGACTGAAACAGGATCCGCACTATTCACCTCTCCCACAAAGGCGCACTTCTAGTGTCTGGCGCGAGTCCCACAAACCCAGGACGGACAGAGGCCCTGCACTTGCCACCCCAGAAAAATATCTCATCTCCAAGGAAGGGTCCTTACGCTAACGTTTGAAAAGGGCTCCCGTTCTTGAAACGGTGGTGAAAGGACGGTGAAAGAATACTGAAAACAATCCTATCTTCCAAGGCTCCGGTGCCAGGTCTGGGAAATACCAAGTTACCTGGGCCTCAGCAGAGGTTTCTCTGCGAAAAGCATCCTAGGCTTCAGGATGCAGAGACCGACCTCATGACTGTTACGGTGCAAAACGCTATGGAAATGGCCAATAATTACCAACATACTGGTGATCTCAAAAGGGTCAGGATGAAATCTGAAGCACGATCCACACTTTTCCCATCTCACGCAAATATGCACTTACCAACTCTGCAGGTAAGCAAACCAAAGGCAGGGCTGACAGAAGCCCCGCACTTACACCCCACCCAGAAATCTCAACTACCAGGCAGGATTGTGACGCTAATGCCAGAAACCTGCTCGGGTTCTGAACATCAAGGCGAAACCACAGTGGAATAATACCGAAAAGAACACTTTCTTTGCAGTCTCTAGCACCAACTATTGGAAATGCCCACTTTACTGGGCCTCGGCCTGCTTTCCTCTGTGAAAACTTCCCTATGCTTAAGGATGCAGAGACAGACCTTCAGACAGTTACGGGGAAAAGTGCTACGGAAAAATACCAAATAGTTCTCCACCTAGCGGTTCTTTCCAAAGTTGCGCCACACACCTCTCGGAAAGATCGAGTGACTGCGGCCTAGCCTTCCATTGGTCTGGAGAAGGAATCGCCGTTCCTAGCTGATGAATCAAATGATTCTGAAAGGAACGGTGAAAAGTGCGGATCCTGTTTCAGTCTTTAGACTGAAACAGGATCCGCACTATTCACCTCTCCCACAAAGGCGCACTTCTCGTGTCTGGCGCGAGTCCCACAAACCCAGGACGGACAGAGGCCCTGCACTTGCCACCCCAGAAAAATATCTCATCTCCAAGGAAGGGTCCTTACGCTAACGGTTGAAAAGGGCTCCCGTTCTTGAAACGGTGGTGAAAGGACGGTGAAAGAATACTGAAAACAATCCTATCTTCCAAGGCTCCGGTGCCAGGTATGGGAAATACCAAGTTACCTGGGCCTCAGCAGAGGTTTCTCTGCGAAAAGCATCCTAGGCTTCAGGATGCAGAGACCGACCTCATGACTGTTACGGTGCAAAACGCTATGGAAATGGCCAATAATTACCAACATACTGGTGATCTCAAAAGGGTCAGGATGAAATCTGAAGCACGATCCACACTTTTCCCATCTCACGCAAATATGCACTTACCAACTCTGCAGGTAAGCAAACCAAAGGCAGGGCTGACAGAAGCCCTGCACTTACACCCCACCCAGAAATCTCAACTACCAGGCAGGATTCTGACGCTAATGCCAGAAATCTGCTCGGGTTCTGAACATCATGGCGAAACTACAGTGGAATAATACCGAAAAGAACACTTTCTTTGCAGTCTCTAGCACCAACTATTGGAAATACCAAGTTTACTGGGCCTCGGCCTGCTTTCCTCTGTGAAAACTCCCCTATGCTTAAGGATGCAGAGACTGACCTTAGGACAGTTACGGGGAAAAGTGCTACGGAAAAATACCAAATAGTTCTCCACCTAGCGGTTCTTTCCAAAGTTGCGCCACACACCTCTCGGAAAGATCGAGTGACTGCGGCCTAGCCTTCCATTGGTCTGGAGAAAGAATCGCCGTTCCTAGCTGATGAATCAAATGATTCTGAAGGGAACGGTGAAAAGTGCGGATCCTGTTTCAGTCTTTAGACTGAAACAGGATCCGCACTATTCACCTCTCCCACAGAGGCGCACTTCTCGTGTCTGGCGCGAGTCCCACAAACCCAGGACGGACAGAGGCCCTGCACTTGCCACCCCAGAAAAATATCTCATCTCCAAGGAAGGGTCCTTACGCTAACGGTTGAAAAGGGCTCCCGTTCTTGAAACGGTGGTGAAAGGACGGTGAAAGAATACTGAAAACAATCCTATCTTCCAAGGCTCCGGTGCCAGGTATGGGAAATACCAAGTTACCTGGGCCTCAGCAGAGGTTTCTCTGCGAAAAGCATCCTAGGCTTCAGGATGCAGAGACCGACCTCATGACTGTTACGGTGCAAAACGCTATGGAAATGGCCAATAATTACCAACATACTGGTGATCTCAAAAGGGTCAGGATGAAATCTGAAGCACGATCCACACTTTTCCCATCTCACGCAAATATGCACTTACCAACTCTGCAGGTAAGCAAACCAAAGGCAGGGCTGACAGAAGCCCCGCACTTACACCCCACCCAGAAATCTCAACTACCAGGCAGGATTCTGACGCTAATGCCAGAAACCTGCTCGGGTTCTGAACATCAAGGCGAAACCACAGTGGAATAATACCGAAAAGAACACTTTCTTTGCAGTCTCTAGCACCAACTATTGGAAATACCAAGTTTACTGGGCCTCGGCCTGCTTTCCTCTGTGAAAACTCCCCTATGCTTAAGGATGCAGAGACCGACCTTAGGACAGTTACGGGGAAAAGTGCTACGGAAAAATACCAAATAGTTCTCCACCTAGCGGTTCTTTCCAAAGTTGCGCCACACACCTCTCGGAAAGATCGAGTGACTGCGGCCTAGCCTTCCATTGGTCTGGAGAAGGAATCGCCGTTCCTAGCTGATGAATCAAATGATTCTGAAAGGAACGGTGAAAAGTGCGGATCCTGTTTCAGTCTTTAGACTGAAACAGGATCCGCACTATTCACCTCTCCCACAGAGGCGCACTTCTCGTGTCTGGCGCGAGTCCCACAAACCCAGGACGGACAGAGGCCCTGCACTTGCCACCCCAGAAAAATATCTCATCTCCAAGGAAGGGTCCTTACGCTAACGGTTGAAAAGGGTTCCCGTTCTTGAAACGGTGGTGAAAGGACGGTGAAAGAATACTGAAAACAATCCTATCTTCCAAGGCTCCGGTGCCAGGTATGGGAAATACCAAGTTACCTGGGCCTCAGCAGAGGTTTCTCTGCGAAAAGCATCCTAGGCTTCAGGATGCAGAGACCGACCTCATGACTGTTACGGTGCAAAACTCTATGGAAATGGCCTATAATTACCAACATACTGGTGATCTCAAAAGGGTCAGGATGAAATCTGAAGCACGATCCACACTTTTCCCATCTCACGCAAATATGCACTTACCAACTCTGCAGGTAAGCAAACCAAAGGCAGGGCTGACAGAAGCCCCGCACTTACACCCCACCCAGAAATCTCAACTACCAGGCAGGATTGTGACGCTAATGCCAGAAACCTGCTCGGGTTCTGAACATCAAGGCGAAACCACAGTGGAATAATAGCGAAAAGAACACTTTCTTTGCAGTCTCTAGCACCAACTATTGGAAATGCCCAGTTTACTGGGCCTCGGCCTGCTTTCCTCTGTGAAAACTCCCCTATGCTTAAGGATGCAGAGACAGACCTTCAGACAGTTACGGGGAAAAGTGCTACGGAAAAATACCAAATAGTTCTCCACCTAGCGGTTCTTTCCAAAGTTGCGCCACACACCTCTCGGAAAGATCGAGTGACTGCGGCCTAGCCTTCCATTGGTCTGGAGAAGGAATCGCCGTTCCTAGCTGATGAATCAAATGATTCTGAAAGGAACGGTGAAAAGTGCGGATCCTGTTTCAGTCTAAAGACTGAAACAGGATCCGCACTATTCACCTCTCCCACAGAGGCGCACTTCTCGTGTCTGGCGCGAGTCCCACAAACCCAGGACGGACAGAGGCCCTGCACTTGCCACCCCAGAAAAATATCTCATCTCCAAGGAAGGGTCCTTACGCTAACGGTTGAAAAGGGCTCCCGTTCTTGAAACGGTGGTGAAAGGACGGTGAAAGAATACTGAAAACAATCCTATCTTCCAGGCTCCGGTGCCAGGTATGGGAAATACCAAGTTACCTGGGCCTCAGCAGAGGTTTCTCTGCGAAAAGCATCCTAGGCTTCAGGATGCAGAGACCGACCTCATGACTGTTGCGGTGCAAAACGCCATGGAAATGGCCAATAATTACCAACATACTGGTGATCTCAAAAGGGTCAGGATGAAATCTGAAGCACGATCCACACTTTTCCCATCTCACGCAAATATGCACTTACCAACTCTGCAGATAAGCAAACCAAAGGCAGGGCTGACAGAAGCCCCGCACTTACACCCCACCCAGAAATCTCAACTACCAGGCAGGATTCTGACGCTAATGCGAGAAACCTGCTCGGGTTCTGAACATCAAGGCGAAACCACAGTGGAATAATAGCGAAAAGAACACTTTCTTTGCAGTCTCTAGCACCAACTATTGGAAATGCCAAGTTTACTGGGCCTCGGCCTGCTTTCCTCTGTGAAAACTCCCCTATGCTTAAGGATGCAGAGACTGACCTTAGGACAGTTACGGGGAAAAGTGCTACGGAAAAATACCAAATAGTTCTCCACCTAGCGGTTCTTTCCAAAGTTGCGCCACACACCTCTCGGAAAGATCGAGTGACTGCGGCCTAGCCTTCCATTGGTCTGGAGAAGGAATCGCCGTTCCTAGCTGATGAATCAAATGATTCTGAAAGGAACGGTGAAAAGTGCGGATCCTGTTTCAGTCTTTAGACTGAAACAGGATCCGCACTATTCACCTCTCCCACAAAGGCGCAATTCTCGTGTCTGGCGCGAGTCCCACAAACCCAGGACGGACAGAGGCCCTGCACTTGCCACCCCAGAAAAATATCTCATCTCCAAGAAGGGTCCTTACGCTAACGGTTGAAAAGGGCTCCCGTTCTTGAAACGGTGGTGAAAGGACGGTGAAAGAATACTGAAAACAATCCTATCTTCCAAGGCTCCGGTGCCAGGTCTGGGAAATACCAAGTTACCTGGGCCTCAGCAGAGGTTTCTCTGCGAAAAGCATCCTAGGCTTCAGGATGCAGAGACCGACCTCATGACTGTTACGGTGCAAAACGCTATGGAAATGGCCAATAATTACCAACATACTGGTGATCTCAAAAGGGTCAGGATGAAATCTGAAGCACGATCCACACTTTTCCCATCTCACGCAAATATGCACTTACCAACTCTGCAGGTAAGCAAACCAAAGGCAGGGCTGACAGAAGCCCCGCACTTACACCCCACCCAGAAATCTCAACTACCAGGCAGGATTCTGACGCTAATGCAAGAAACCTGCTCGGGTTCTGAACATCAAGGCGAAACCACAGTGGAATAATACCGAAAAGAACACTTTCTTTGCAGTCTCTAGCACCAACTATTGGAAATGCCCAGTTTACTGGGCCTCGGCCTGCTTTCCTCTGTGAAAACTCCCCTATGCTTAAGGATGCAGAGACCGACCTTAGGACAGTTACGGGGAAAAGTGCTATGGAAAAATACCAAATAGTTCTCCACCTAGCGGTTCTTTCCAAAGTTGCGCCACACACCTCTCGGAAAGATCGAGTGACTGCGGCCTAGCCTTCCATTGGTCTGGAGAAGGAATCGCCGTTCCTAGCTGATGAATCAAATGATTCTGAAAGGAACGGTGAAAAGTGCGGATCCTGTTTCAGTCTTTAGACTGAAACAGGATCCGCACTATTCACCTCTCCCACAAAGGCGCACTTCTCGTGTCTGGCGCGAGTCCCACAAACCCAGGACGAACAGAGGCCCTGCACTTGCCACCCCAGAAAAATATCTCATCTCCAAGGAAGGGTCCTTACGCTAACGGTTGAAAAGGGCTCCCGTTCTTGAAACGGTGGTGAAAGGACGGTGAAAGAATACTGAAAACAATCCTATCTACCAAGGCTCCGGTGCCAGGTATGGGAAATACCAAGTTACCTGGGCCTCAGCAGAGGTTTCTCTGCGAAAAGCATCCTAGGCTTCAGGATGCAGAGACCGACCTCATGACTGTTACGGTGCAAAACGCTATGGAAATGGCCAATAATTACCAACATACTGGTGATCTCAAAAGGGTCAGGATGAAATCTGAAGCACGATCCACACTTTTCCCATCTCACGCAAATATGCACTTACCAACTCTGCAGGTAAGCAAACCAAAGGCAGGGCTGACAGAAGCCCCGCACTTACACCCCACCCAGAAATCTCAACTACCAGGCAGGATTCTGACGCTAATGCCAGAAACCTGCTCGGGTTCTGAATATCAAGGCGAAACCACAGTGGAATAATACCGAAAGGAACACTTTCTTTGCAGTCTCTAGCACCAACTATTGGAAATGCCCAGTTTACTGGGCCTCGGCCTGCTTTCCTCTGTGAAAACTCCCCTATGCTTAAGGATGCAGAGACAGACCTTCAGACAGTTACGGGGAAAAGTGCTACGGAAAAATACCAAATAGTTCTCCACCTAGCGGTTCTTTCCAAAGTTGCGCCACACACCTCTCGGAAAGATCGAGTGACTGCGGCCTAGGCTTCCATTGGTCTGGAGAAGGAATCGCCGTTCCTAGCTGATGAATCAAATGATTCTGAAAGGAACGGTGAAAAGTGCGGATCCTGTTTCAGTCTTTAGACTGAAACAGGATCCGCACTATTCACCTCTCCCACAGAGGCGCACTTCTCGTGTCTGGCGCGAGTCCCACAAACCCAGGACGGACAGAGGCCCTGCACTTGCCACCCCAGAAAAATATCTCATCTCCAAGGAAGGGTCCTTACGCTAACGGTTGAAAAGGGCTCCCGTTCTTGAAACGGTGGTGAAAGGATGGTGAAAGAATACTGAAAACAATCCTATCTTCCAAGGCTCCGGTGCCAGGTATGGGAAATACCAAGTTACCTGTGCCTCAGCAGAGGTTTCTCTGCGAAAAGCATCCTAGGCTTCAGGATGCAGAGACCGACCTCATGACTGTTACGGTGCAAAACGCTATGGAAATGGCCAATAATTACCAACATACTGGTGATCTCAAAAGGGTCAGGATGAAATCTGAAGCACGATCCACACTTTTCCCATCTCACGCAAATATGCACTTACCAACTCTGCAGGTAAGCAAACCAAAGGCAGGGCTGACAGAAGCCCCGCACTTACACCCCACCCAGAAATCTCAACTACCAGGCAGGATTCTGACGCTAATGCCAGAAACCTGCTCGGGTTCTGAACATCAAGGCGAAACCACAGTGGAATAATACCGAAAAGAACACTTTCTTTGCAGTCTCTAGCACCAACTATTGGAAATGCCCAGTTTACTGGGCCTCGGCCTGCTTTCCTCTGTGAAAACTCCCCTATGCTTAAGGATGCAGAGACAGACCTTCAGACAGTTACGGGGAAAAGTGCTACGGAAAAATACCAAATAGTTCTCCACCTAGCGGTTCTTTCCAAAGTTGCGCCACACACCTCTCGGAAAGATCGAGTGACTGCGGCCTAGCCTTCCATTGGTCTGGAGAAGGAATCGCCGTTCCTAGCTGATGAATCAAATGATTCTGAAAGGAACGGTGAAAAGTGCGGATCCTGTTTCAGTCTTTAGACTGAAACAGGATCCGCACTATTCACCTCTCCCACAGAGGCGCACTTCTCGTGTCTGGCGCGAGTCCCACAAACCCAGGACGGACAGAGGCCCTGCACTTGCCACCCCAGAAAAATATCTCATCTCCAAGGAAGGGTCCTTACGCTAACGGTTGAAAAGGGCTCCCGTTCTTGAAACGGTGGTGAAAGGACGGTGAAAGAATACTGAAAACAATCCTATCTTCCAAGGCTCCGGTGCCAGGTATGGGAAATACCAAGTTACCTGGGCCTCAGCAGAGGTTTCTCTGCGAAAAGCATCCTAGGCTTCAGGATGCAGAGACCGACCTCATGACTGTTACGGTGCAAAACGCTATGGAAATGGCCAATAATTACCAACATACTGGTGATCTCAAAAGGGTCAGGATGAAATCTGAAGCACGATCCACACTTTTCCCATCTCACGCAAATATGCACTTACCAACTCTGCAGATAAGCAAACCAAAGGCAGGGCTGACAGAAGCCCCGCACTTACACCCCACCCAGAAATCTCAACTACCAGGCAGGATTCTGACGCTAATGCCTGAAATCTGCTCGGGTTCTGAACATCATGGCGAAACTACAGTGGAATAATACCGAAAAGAACACTTTCTTTGCAGTCTCTAGCACCAACTATTGGAAATACCAAGTTTACTGGGCCTCGGCCTGCTTTCCTCTGTGAAAACTCCCCTATGCTTAAGGATGCAGAGACCGACCTTAGGACAGTTACGGGGAAAAGTGCTACGGAAAAATACCAAATAGTTCTCCACCTAGCGGTTCTTTCCAAAGTTGCGCCACACACCTCTCGGAAAGATCGAGTGACTGCGGCCTAGCCTTCCATTGGTCTGGAGAAGGAATCGCCGTTCCTAGCTGATGAATCAAATGATTCTGAAAGGAACCTTGAAAAGTGCGGATCCTGTTTCAGTCTTTAGACTGAAACAGGATCCGCACTATTCACCTCTCCCACAGAGGCGCACTTCTCGTGTCTGGCGCGAGTCCCACAAACCCAGGACGGACAGAGGCCCTGCACTTGCCACCCCAGAAAAATATCTCATCTCCAAGGAAGGGTCCTTACGCTAACGGTTGAAAAGGGTTCCCGTTCTTGAAACGGTGGTGAAAGGACGGTGAAAGAATACTGAAAACAATCCTATCTTCCAAGGCTCCGGTGCCAGGTATGGGAAATACCAAGTTACCTGGGCCTCAGCAGAGGTTTCTCTGCGAAAAGCATCCTAGGCTTCAGGATGCAGAGACCGACCTCATGACTGTTACGGTGCAAAACTCTATGGAAATGGCCAATAATTACCAACATACTGGTGATCTCAAAAGGGTCAGGATGAAATCTGAAGCACGATCCACACTTTTCCCATCTCACGCAAATATGCACTTACCAACTCTGCAGGTAAGCAAACCAAAGGCAGGGCTGACAGAAGCCCCGCACTTACACCCCACCCAGAAATCTCAACTACCAGGCAGGATTCTGACGCTAATGCCAGAAACCTGCTCGGGTTCTGAACATCAAGGCGAAACCACAGTGGAATAATACCGAAAAGAACACTTTCTTTGCAGTCTCTAGCACCAACTATTGGAAATGCCCACTTTACTGGGCCTCGGCCTGCTTTCCTCTGTGAAAACTCCCCTATGCTTAAGGATGCAGAGACAGACCTTCAGACAGTTACGGGGAAAAGTGCTACGGAAAAATACCAAATAGTTCTCCACCTAGCGGTTCTTTCCAAAGTTGCGCCACACACCTCTCGGAAAGATCGAGTGACTGCGGCCTAGCCTTCCATTGGTCTGGAGAAGGAATCGCCGTTCCTAGCTGATGAATCAAATGATTCTGAAAGGAACGGTGAAAAGTGCGGATCCTGTTTCAGTCTTTAGACTGAAACAGGATCCGCACTATTCACCTCTCCCACAGAGGCGCACTTCTCGTGTCTGGCGCGAGTCCCACAAACCCAGGACGGACAGAGGCCCTGCACTTGCCACCCCAGAAAAATATCTCATCTCCAAGGAAGGGTCCTTACGCTAACGGTTGAAAAGGGCTCCCGTTCTTGAAACGGTGGTGAAAGGACGGTGAAAGAATACTGAAAACAATCCTATCTTCCAAGGCTCCGGTGCCAGGTATGGGAAATACCAAGTTACCTGGGCCTCAGCAGAGGTTTCTCTGCGAAAAGCATCCTAGGCTTCAGGATGCAGAGACCGACCTCATGACTGTTGCGGTGCAAAACGCCATGGAAATGGCCAATAATTACCAACATACTGGTGATCTCAAAAGGGTCAGGATGAAATCTGAAGCACGATCCACACTTTTCCCATCTCACGCAAATATGCACTTACCAACTCTGCAGATAAGCAAACCAAAGGCAGGGCTGACAGAAGAACCGCACTTACACCCCACCCAGAAATCTCAACTACCAGGCAGGATTCTGACGCTAATGCCAGAAACCTGCTCGGGTTCTGAACATCAAGGCGAAACCACAGTGGAATAATAGCGAAAAGAACACTTTCTTTGCAGTCTCTAGCACCAACTATTGGAAATGCCAAGTTTACTGGGCCTCGGCCTGCTTTCCTCTGTGAAAACTCCCCTATGCTTAAGGATGCAGAGACAGACCTTCAGACAGTTATGGGGAAAAGTGCTACGGAAAAATACCAAATAGTTCTCCACCTAGCGGTTCTTTCCAAAGTTGCGCCACACACCTCTCGGAAAGATCGAGTGACTGCGGCCTAGCCTTCCATTGGTCTGGAGAAGGAATCGCCGTTCCTAGCTGATGAATCAAATGATTCTGAAAGGAACGGTGAAAAGTGCGGATCCTGTTTCAGTCTTTAGACTGAAACAGGATCCGCACTATTCACCTCTCCCACAGAGGCGCACTTCTCGTGTCTGGCGCGAGTCCCACAAACCCAGGACGGACAGAGGCCCTGCACTTGCCACCCCAGAAAAATATCTCATCTCCAAGGAAGGGTCCTTACGCTAACGGTTGAAAAGGGCTCCCGTTCTTGAAACGGTGGTGAAAGGACGGTGAAAGAATACTGAAAACAATCCTATCTTCCAAGGCTCCGGTGCCAGGTATGGGAAATACCAAGTTACCTGGGCCTCAGCAGAGGTTTCTCTGCGAAAAGCATCCTAGGCTTCAGGATGCAGAGACCGACCTCATGACTGTTACGGTGCAAATCGCTATGGAAATGGCCAATAATTACCAACATACTGGTGATCTCAAAAGGGTCAGGATGAAATCTGAAGCACGATCCACACTTTTCCCATCTCTCGCAAATATGCACTTACCAACTCTGCAGGTAAGCAAACCAAAGGCAGGGCTGACAGAAGCCCCGCACTTACACCCCACCCAGAAATCTCAACTACCAGGCAGGATTCTGACGCTAATGCCAGAAACCTGCTCGGGTTCTGAACATCAAGGCGAAACCACAGTGGAATAATACCGAAAAGAACACTTTCTTTGCAGTCTCTAGCACCAACTATTGGAAATGCCCAGTTTACTGGGCCTCGGCCTGCTTTCCTCTGTGAAAACTCCCCTATGCTTAAGGATGCAGAGACAGACCTTCAGACAGTTACGGGGAAAAGTGCTACGGAAAAATACCAAATAGTTCTCCACCTAGCGGTTCTTTCCAAAGTTGCGCCACACACCTCTCGGAAAGATCGAGTGACTGCGGCCTAGCCTTCCATTGGTCTGGAGAAGGAATCGCCGTTCCTAGCTGATGAATCAAATGATTCTGAAAGGAACGGTGAAAAGTGCGGATCCTGTTTCAGTCTTTAGACTGAAACAGGATCCGCACTATTCACCTCTCCCACAGAGGCGCACTTCTCGTGTCTGGCGCGAGTCCCACAAACCCAGGACGGACAGAGGCCCTGCACTTGCCACCCCAGAAAAATATCTCATCTCCAAGGAAGGGTCCTTACGCTAACGGTTGAAAAGGGCTCCCGTTCTTGAAACGGTGGTTAAAGGACGGTGAAAGAATACTGAAAACAATCCTATCTTCCAAGGCTCCGGTGCCAGGTATGGGAAATACCAAGTTACCTGGGCCTCAGCAGAGGTTTCTCTGCGAAAAGCATCCTAGGCTTCAGGATGCAGAGACCGACCTCATGACTGTTACGGTGCAAAACGCTATGGAAATGGCCAATAATTACCAACATACTGGTGATCTCAAAAGGGTCAGGATGAAATCTGAAGCACGATCCACACTTTTCCCATCTCACGCAAATATGCACTTACCAACTCTGCAGATAAGCAAACCAAAGGCAGGGCTGACAGAAGCCCCGCACTTACACCCCACCCAGAAATCTCAACTACCAGGCAGGATTCTGACGCTAATGCCTGAAATCTGCTCGGGTTCTGAACATCATGGCGAAACTACAGTGGAATAATACCGAAAAGAACACTTTCTTTGCAGTCTCTAGCACCAACTATTGGAAATACCAAGTTTACTGGGCCTCGGCCTGCTTTCCTCTGTGAAAACTCCCCTATGCTTAAGGATGCAGAGACCGACCTTAGGACAGTTACGGGGAAAAGTGCTACGGAAAAATACCAAATAGTTCTCCACCTAGCGGTTCTTTCCAAAGTTGCGCCACACACCTCTCGGAAAGATCGAGTGACTGCGGCCTAGCCTTCCATTGGTCTGGAGAAGGAATCGCCGTTCCTAGCTGATGAATCAAATGATTCTGAAAGGAACCTTGAAAAGTGCGGATCCTGTTTCAGTCTTTAGACTGAAACAGGATCCGCACTATTCACCTCTCCCACAGAGGCGCACTTCTCGTGTCTGGCGCGAGTCCCACAAACCCAGGACGGACAGAGGCCCTGCACTTGCCACCCCAGAAAAATATCTCATCTCCAAGGAAGGGTCCTTACGCTAACGGTTGAAAAGGGTTCCCGTTCTTGAAACGGTGGTGAAAGGACGGTGAAAGAATACTGAAAACAATCCTATCTTCCAAGGCTCCGGTGCCAGGTATGGGAAATACCAAGTTACCTGGGCCTCAGCAGAGGTTTCTCTGCGAAAAGCATCCTAGGCTTCAGGATGCAGAGACCGACCTCATGACTGTTACGGTGCAAAACTCTATGGAAATGGCCAATAATTACCAACATACTGGTGATCTCAAAAGGGTCAGGATGAAATCTGAAGCACGATCCACACTTTTCCCATCTCACGCAAATATGCACTTACCAACTCTGCAGGTAAGCAAACCAAAGGCAGGGCTGACAGAAGCCCCGCACTTACACCCCACCCAGAAATCTCAACTACCAGGCAGGATTCTGACGCTAATGCCAGAAACCTGCTCGGGTTCTGAACATCAAGGCGAAACCACAGTGGAATAATACCGAAAAGAACACTTTCTTTGCAGTCTCTAGCACCAACTATTGGAAATGCCCACTTTACTGGGCCTCGGCCTGCTTTCCTCTGTGAAAACTCCCCTATGCTTAAGGATGCAGAGACAGACCTTCAGACAGTTACGGGGAAAAGTGCTACGGAAAAATACCAAATAGTTCTCCACCTAGCGGTTCTTTCCAAAGTTGCGCCACACACCTCTCGGAAAGATCGAGTGACTGCGGCCTAGCCTTCCATTGGTCTGGAGAAGGAATCGCCGTTCCTAGCTGATGAATCAAATGATTCTGAAAGGAACGGTGAAAAGTGCGGATCCTGTTTCAGTCTTTAGACTGAAACAGGATCCGCACTATTCACCTCTCCCACAGAGGCGCACTTCTCGTGTCTGGCGCGAGTCCCACAAACCCAGGACGGACAGAGGCCCTGCACTTGCCACCCCAGAAAAATATCTCATCTCCAAGGAAGGGTCCTTACGCTAACGGTTGAAAAGGGCTCCCGTTCTTGAAACGGTGGTGAAAGGACGGTGAAAGAATACTGAAAACAATCCTATCTTCCAAGGCTCCGGTGCCAGGTATGGGAAATACCAAGTTACCTGGGCCTCAGCAGAGGTTTCTCTGCGAAAAGCATCCTAGGCTTCAGGATGCAGAGACCGACCTCATGACTGTTGCGGTGCAAAACGCCATGGAAATGGCCAATAATTACCAACATACTGGTGATCTCAAAAGGGTCAGGATGAAATCTGAAGCACGATCCACACTTTTCCCATCTCACGCAAATATGCACTTACCAACTCTGCAGATAAGCAAACCAAAGGCAGGGCTGACAGAAGAACCGCACTTACACCCCACCCAGAAATCTCAACTACCAGGCAGGATTCTGACGCTAATGCCAGAAACCTGCTCGGGTTCTGAACATCAAGGCGAAACCACAGTGGAATAATAGCGAAAAGAACACTTTCTTTGCAGTCTCTAGCACCAACTATTGGAAATGCCAAGTTTACTGGGCCTCGGCCTGCTTTCCTCTGTGAAAACTCCCCTATGCTTAAGGATGCAGAGACAGACCTTCAGACAGTTATGGGGAAAAGTGCTACGGAAAAATACCAAATAGTTCTCCACCTAGCGGTTCTTTCCAAAGTTGCGCCACACACCTCTCGGAAAGATCGAGTGACTGCGGCCTAGCCTTCCATTGGTCTGGAGAAGGAATCGCCGTTCCTAGCTGATGAATCAAATGATTCTGAAAGGAACGGTGAAAAGTGCGGATCCTGTTTCAGTCTTTAGACTGAAACAGGATCCGCACTATTCACCTCTCCCACAGAGGCGCACTTCTCGTGTCTGGCGCGAGTCCCACAAACCCAGGACGGACAGAGGCCCTGCACTTGCCACCCCAGAAAAATATCTCATCTCCAAGGAAGGGTCCTTACGCTAACGGTTGAAAAGGGCTCCCGTTCTTGAAACGGTGGTGAAAGGACGGTGAAAGAATACTGAAAACAATCCTATCTTCCAAGGCTCCGGTGCCAGGTATGGGAAATACCAAGTTACCTGGGCCTCAGCAGAGGTTTCTCTGCGAAAAGCATCCTAGGCTTCAGGATGCAGAGACCGACCTCATGACTGTT
This sequence comes from Lemur catta, assembly GCF_020740605.2. NCBI lineage: Eukaryota > Metazoa > Chordata > Mammalia > Primates > Lemuridae > Lemur > Lemur catta. The sequence continues at coordinate 588,523 of NW_025423737.1, forward strand.
ACGGTGCAAATCGCTATGGAAATGGCCAATAATTACCAACATACTGGTGATCTCAAAAGGGTCAGGATGAAATCTGAAGCACGATCCACACTTTTCCCATCTCTCGCAAATATGCACTTACCAACTCTGCAGGTAAGCAAACCAAAGGCAGGGCTGACAGAAGCCCCGCACTTACACCCCACCCAGAAATCTCAACTACCAGGCAGGATTCTGACGCTAATGCCAGAAACCTGCTCGGGTTCTGAACATCAAGGCGAAACCACAGTGGAATAATACCGAAAAGAACACTTTCTTTGCAGTCTCTAGCACCAACTATTGGAAATGCCCAGTTTACTGGGCCTCGGCCTGCTTTCCTCTGTGAAAACTCCCCTATGCTTAAGGATGCAGAGACAGACCTTCAGACAGTTACGGGGAAAAGTGCTACGGAAAAATACCAAATAGTTCTCCACCTAGCGGTTCTTTCCAAAGTTGCGCCACACACCTCTCGGAAAGATCGAGTGACTGCGGCCTAGCCTTCCATTGGTCTGGAGAAGGAATCGCCGTTCCTAGCTGATGAATCAAATGATTCTGAAAGGAACGGTGAAAAGTGCGGATCCTGTTTCAGTCTTTAGACTGAAACAGGATCCGCACTATTCACCTCTCCCACAGAGGCGCACTTCTCGTGTCTGGCGCGAGTCCCACAAACCCAGGACGGACAGAGGCCCTGCACTTGCCACCCCAGAAAAATATCTCATCTCCAAGGAAGGGTCCTTACGCTAACGGTTGAAAAGGGCTCCCGTTCTTGAAACGGTGGTTAAAGGACGGTGAAAGAATACTGAAAACAATCCTATCTTCCAAGGCTCCGGTGCCAGGTATGGGAAATACCAAGTTACCTGGGCCTCAGCAGAGGTTTCTCTGCGAAAAGCATCCTAGGCTTCAGGATGCAGAGACCGACCTCATGACTGTTACGGTGCAAAACGCTATGGAAATGGCCAATAATTACCAACATACTGGTGATCTCAAAAGGGTCAGGATGAAATCTGAAGCACGATCCACACTTTTCCCATCTCACGCAAATATGCACTTACCAACTCTGCAGGTAAGCAAACCAAAGGCAGGGCTGACAGAAGCCCCGCACTTACACCCCACCCAGAAATCTCAACTACCAGGCAGGATTCTGACGCTAATGCCAGAAACCTGCTCGGGTTCTGAACATCAAGGCGAAACCACAGTGGAATAATACCGAAAAGAACAATTTCTTTGCAGTCTCTAGCACCAACTATTGGAAATGCCCAGTTTACTGGGCCTCGGCCTGCTTTCCTCTGTGAAAACTCCCCTATGCTTAAGGATGCAGAGACAGACCTTCAGACAGTTACGGGGAAAAGTGCTACGGAAGAATACCAAATAGTTCTCCACCTAGAGGTTCTTTCCAAAGTTGCGCCACACACCTCTCGGAAAGATCGAGTGACTGCGGCCTAGCCTTCCATTGGTCTGGAGAAGGAATCGCCGTTCCTAGCTGATGAATCAAATGATTCTGAAAGGAACGGTGAAAAGTGCGGATCCTGTTTCAGTCTTTAGACTGAAACAGGATCCGCACTATTCACCTCTCCCACAGAGGCGCACTTCTCGTGTCTGGCGCGAGTCCCACAAACCCAGGACGGACAGAGGCCCTGCACTTGCCACCCCAGAAAAATATCTCATCTCCAAGGAAGGGTCCTTACGCTAACGTTTGAAAAGGGCTCCCGTTCTTGAAACGGTGGTGAAAGGACGGTGAAAGAATACTGAAAACAATCCTATCTTCCAAGGCTCCAGTGCCAGGTATGGGAAATACCAAGTTACCTGGGCCTCAGCAGAGGTTTCTCTGCGAAAAGCATCCTAGGCTTCAGGATGCAGAGACCGACCTCATGACTGTTACGGTGCAAAACGCTATGGAAATGGCCAATAATTACCAACATACTGGTGATCTCAAAAGGGTCAGGATGAAATCTGAAGCACGATCCACACTTTTCCCATCTCACGCAAATATGCACTTACCAACTCTGCAGGTAAGCAAACCAAAGGCAGGGCTGACAGAAGCCCCGCACTTACACCCCACCCAGAAATCTCAACTACCAGGCAGGATTGTGACGCTAATGCCAGAAACCTGCTCGGGTTCTGAACATCAAGGCGAAACCACAGTGGAATAATACCGAAAAGAACACTTTCTTTGCAGTCTCTAGCACCAACTATTGGAAATGCCCACTTTACTGGGCCTCGGCCTGCTTTCCTCTGTGAAAACTTCCCTATGCTTAAGGATGCAGAGACAGACCTTCAGACAGTTACGGGGAAAAGTGCTACGGAAAAATACCAAATAGTTCTCCACCTAGCGGTTCTTTCCAAAGTTGCGCCACACACCTCTCGGAAAGATCGAGTGACTGCGGCCTAGCCTTCCATTGGTCTGGAGAAGGAATCGCCGTTCCTAGCTGATGAATCAAATGATTCTGAAAGGAACGGTGAAAAGTGCGGATCCTGTTTCAGTCTTTAGACTGAAACAGGATCCGCACTATTCACCTCTCCCACAAAGGCGCACTTCTCGTGTCTGGCGCGAGTCCCACAAACCCAGGACGGACAGAGGCCCTGCACTTGCCACCCCAGAAAAATATCTCATCTCCAAGGAAGGGTCCTTACGCTAACGGTTGAAAAGGGCTCCCGTTCTTGAAACGGTGGTGAAAGGACGGTGAAAGAATACTGAAAACAATCCTATCTTCCAAGGCTCCGGTGCCAGGT